>NC_052120.1:4599605-4612588 GCF_012273895.1 Zerene cesonia | reverse complement strand
CACATAGGCACTTTTTATACCGATATTCCTACGGGATACGGACTTACGCGGTTTCAACCGCGGGTCACAGCTAGTGTGACATTATGTGACAAGGGGCAGGGGGGATCAAAAGATTTGTGACGTCACATAATAAAATATTAGAACACGAAATTTATGTATGAACAAAAAAATTTTAACAGCTAGTTCTCAATCTATATTTATTGATAATTTCGCGCTTTCGCTATAAGATTATCTCCTACGTAACAACATTTGATTCCTAGAGCCATGTTACAATGCAAGCGAGACACTTAAATAAAAAAATGTAAAATAACTGTTTTCTTTTAATTATTTTTAGATACATGCATAAATTTGAAAAATGTGTGACGTCACGTTAGGGGAGACGGGGTTCTAAAAATGTGACAACCTGTGACAAGGAGGGGGGAGGGGTCGAAAAGTTCTAAAATTCGCGTGACGTAATTTATGGATGGCCCCATACACAAAAACTCAATATTTATTTACAAATATTTTCCTTCTAATTTTAAATCCATAAGCATATATATAGACCTTCTCGGACCTTCCCTTCCAGTCGTGTAGACTGACCGAGGATCCTCCCTTTTCTATTTATGTATCTTTGGGAAACAAACAATAAATAATTCTTATAGATTATAGACATACCATACACATATCAGCAAAGTTTCCGCTAAAAATTAAAATACTTTAAATACAAAAACAAATTCATTTACATACGGAATATAAAGAATAAAAAAACAGAAATCACAAGCATGAGAACAATTTAGAGATCACAATTCCAATTAATCGTTTTTCGAATTTTGTTTTTTTAAGCATTTAAGCTTTTAGAAAAAAGCAAGGTCACTCAAATTGTTTAATTATATTTCTTACAAACACGATATATGTATTTCTAGCGAAATTTGATTTAAAATTAGGTAATGCAAAAAGGGCTTTGTCACGAGAGCATATAAGGGGGCATCGTAAAAGTAATTTGCCTAAAAGGAAGGTAGAATCAACGCCTTCATTAAATATCCTGTGTACCTGTGTGTTTATTTCCGTATTTAAACATAGGACCGCTTCCAGATTTTAAGCATTGTTCCTATATTTAGATATAGTTTAAATAAATGACATATAGTAGATATCAGGTTGTAATAGCAGGACTTATAAAACAACGGAGGAATACCGTCAGGTCGACAGCCCTTGTTAATATCCAACTTCTTCAAGTAACTTGCTACTTTGTTCTCACGCCTTGAACAGACCATAGTCCCAAACAGGGATGATCTGGAGGATTTTCGATGGAAGAATTCCACATTCGTTCCTTCCGCCACAATTATAAATAAAAAGCCCAACACTGTTTTAGTCATTAAAATGATATATTGATCCTTGCTAATCTTAAATAGTTGGATCTAATTATTGTTGCAGCTACTAGGCACAAATCTTACAGTGATGTTAGAATTACAAGTTTAAATTCATAAATCAATACAAATTTACAGTCATAAATTTAAAATTTAAACCTAAAGATATAATTGAGTATGACACCATAAACGTATACATATATTTTAAAATGCAACTAAGTCCTATAGTGTGGGAGTTGCGCACGCTTCAGCACGAATTGAGCCAGCTCGCACCGTGGAAGGTATCCCACAGATTGACGTGAAATACTAGCACTAGTGTGTTTCGTTTGGTGAGAGGTCTGTATATTCTTCCCACTTCCGAGTCCATTCCTTTATTCCCATTTAAAACGGGCAACACATTTCCAGCAGCCCTACAGCTGCAAATGTTCATGGGCGGTGGTTATCGCTTACTCAGTTGCCCGCTAATTACATCAAAATAAAAAATGTTCTTGAAAATTTAAAATTAAAAAATTGAAGCCTTTATCATAATATTATCTCATCTCAATCACAAAACCAGTTTAGTCAATGTCTGATATTTTTTTCAATAATAATTTTAATTAGAACTATTTCAGTCATATAACAAAAATCTCGTTCTTAGAATAATAGAATACAAAACAAAATATTTTAGATAACTTACAAAATATGCCAATAGTGGGTGCTAAGAGATCCATTTTAAGTCTGTTGTGTTTTAGTAATAATAAATAAAGTTTTTTAATACCTATTTGAATAATACAAAAATATCTTTTAATTCTTCAAATACTTCGCATTTAGAAAATATATACTATTTAAATCAACAACGGCCGCGTTTCATACAATAATATTATAATGATTGAAATAATATTTTATATTTTAAAAATTTAGTTGTGAAAGGCACATCAAACCGAAAGTAGGTGAAAATTGATTGCTGAGGTTGTATCAGGAGTTGTCCCGGGTATGGCGAAGAATGCACCAAATGGTCATGTTATTCTGAACATATTTTGTAGCCTAGCCTAGTCATATGAGTAAACATTTGAGTTTCACTAGATAGTATCTTAAAATTCATGATATCAAGAATTTAAAGCTAAGATTTAAACATAAAAACCACTTCATTAAAAGTACCTACCTACAAAGGTAACATGATATTCACAATTGAGATTTGCTCAATAATAATCAATACATGTTATGTTCAGTTCAAAAAGTTATTAAATGACTTTTATCCCTGTTATATGAATAACTATTTTTTTTTTAGTTAGATATGTTCCACACATGTCATGTAGAAAGGGTACTTTATAACTTACTATTTGTTATTATGTTGATTAATATAGTTTGTAATTCAATAGTTGAGCTCACGTTTTGAGAAAAATAAATATAATATTTACAAGTTTGGCTTAGTTATGTAAATGAACACATTTTAATCAACTACAACATCTAAAAGTGGTTTCAAATCTCTTGTATCTTTTTCAGTGGCAACATTCACATTGTTGACTGGATTTCTAAAATACATGGCAACTGAGATTACAACTAAGCATATTGATATAATTGTATATGCCGTTATTACAATTTTAAACAAAATGTAACACACTACGGCCGTAATAATTAACTCTAATGCACTAGCATATGTTTTTAATATAGAGTTTAAATTTTTTAAAAAGAAACTAGTTACAATTCCAACAATTGCACTGTTCACTGTTATTAATATTACAAATATATCTCCTAAGGATTGTAAATCTTGAAATATTGTACTTACTTCTCCCTTACACATGAGAATAAAGAAGTTGCATATCAATGAATCCATGTACATAAAAACATTCTGTAGAAATATATCTACATTAGATCCTTTAGTTTTCAATAAATATTCATTGTATGTCCCAGCAAGGCAGGAACAAAAGTTTTGAAAATTAATTGATAAAAAGTATATGCTGAATATTTGGGACCAGAGATCAGTGTCACCTTTTGATTTGACTGAAGCTGCGTCAAAGTTTTTAATCATACATCCAACTGTTAGAATTCCCAGTGATATCCATTGAACGAAAGCAAGTCTTTTCTGGAAGAGGAACTGTAAAAAATAATATTAATTTAAACTAGATTATAAACAACACCAGAAAACCATCATTCAACATTTTGTCAGCTACAAGCAATAAAAATAATTATTACCTGAAATAATATAGCCGTCAAGACCACTCTAAATTGTAATAGTATGTAGTATGATGTTGGATCATAATGTGATAAATTTATGAATGCTAAATTGTTATAGAAACAGTATAACAGTGAAGGTATAAAGTACAGGAGCAAAAGATTATAATCTCTTGCTATAGCTTTAAAAAGATGAGGCTTGTTTCTGAAAAGAAAAATCACAAAAACTGAATTATACTTATTATTCAAATATCCTTATTTCAAAAAAATACTAAAAACTCACTCTCGTTTTAATGTGTACAGAGTAGCTGAAATGACCAATTTTAATAGCTCTGATAAAAACACAACGAGTGTTGTGTTGTAATCATATACACCATTTTCAGTTTTGGAAGCAGTAATAAAGACTCCTAAAATAAAATAAAATTGTTAAGAAATACTGCTCATACTTGCTAAAATATTTGATAAACGATACTTGGAAACTTACCCTGAAAAACAAATAAAATTATGTATAATGCGAAAACTATAAACGCCTCCTTGTTTGGAAACAACTTGTGCCAGTCTTTCATTTTGAGTAATGCCCAGTATAATGGATAGTTGAGGATGTATAGGCTATTGTATTAGTAGAATAATTTTTTCGCTACATTACACCACGTCAAATCGCAAGTCTAACATAAACGATACTAGAAACAATATCTATTTTAAGTGCACATTTAATTTTAAAGATAAAATTTACACATTTTTAATAAATGTTGATTGATAATACGATAAAAATGAAATGTTAATTAAAATTTCGTGTTTTTAGATTTTTACATATTATAAACTAGTACACAAAAGTCACAAAAACCACAATCACGTTCAATCACTACACTATTCGCTGTCAATCGACAACTGCTACTAAATAAAAGCGGCAGCGGGCGCCGGGCAGTATAATGTAGACATATAAGTGTATAATCTATGTCTATGATGTAGTCTGTAGTGCTGCCATTAAAAAAATCGAAATATATTCGTGTCTTATCAATAATAGTTCAAAATTTTCTCACAACCATTTTAAGTTTTTGTTATTATTATGGTCATATTGTCACATTGTCATCAAAATATTTCCGGCTTAAAATAAAAAAAATTACCTGATTTAATAATACAGCCGTATTCTTTTAATTCAAATTCATATATGTACGCTACTTAAAAAAAGTTCCAGACGTTTCAGACGTGTTCCGAATCAAAAGATCCATTCGAATGGCCACCTCTAAAAGTTGTGTTTATTTCAAATAAAATGTAAACCCTTCACCGTATATAACATAGTCATAATCTTATAGTTTTTGCGTGATAAACGAACATACAAACAGACAAATAGTAAAAGAATAAAAATCCACATTGCATAGCAATTACTCCTTTTTTATTATTTAATCTGCAGACATGGTCTGGTAACTATCTTATTTTAATATGAATAGATCGACTCGGGGGCTTAAACCTGAGTAGGTAAAAATTGTTGTTCGCGAGATAAACGACGTGGACGGTGGAATATTATGTTGCTATTTTTAAATACGTTTGTAGAAGTTGTCAATGTCAGCTAAAGTCGAAATGTCAAGTGATTGCGATAACGATATGTGATCAAGTGAATTGACTATAACTTTTGAGTATCGACTAATATTATTCTGAAAAAAAAATAAGGACTATGTTTATTATTCTTGCTTGAACATAATCTTTTATACTAAAGTGATATAGTGAACAAGAGTATTGTGTCTTAATTAGCTATATTTAAGAAGAGCTTAGTTGGTGTAAAAGTGATTGGACGATTGGACGTTTTTGTAGGCCTTCACATATTACTTAGTTATTTTCTAGGACTAATCTTAATTTAAATATGACGGCAGAGGATGAAGATACGACTTGGTAAATATTCTTTTTTTAAATAATTTTTGCTTAATAATCGAGTTATTACACTATTACGCTCTCATTTATCTGCGATGTTTACATTACGATTTGTTATTTCAGGTTGATTGAGCTAGAATCTGCGCTTTTAGATGGTTGCTCAGCACAAGAAATTAATCTTATTACAAAAGGTAAAAAAATTCCCGATAGCCTCAGAGCAGATGTTTGGCTGTTATGTCTAAATTGTCAAGATAGTGGTAATCAATTGCTTTTGTTTGATGAAATATTTGATTTAGCAAATCAAAATGAGCTTCGAGACGATGTTAAAAAATTTGTCAAAAAACTTGATAATGATGATGATGAAAAGCTCTCTGTCATATCAGATATTGAATCAATCATAACATTCTATTGTAAATCTAAATCAATTAATTACAGCTGTAATAATGGATTAGTTGAGATATTATATCCACTTCTAAGTTTAAAATTGCCAAGATCTGATACTTATAATTTATTTGAAATGATTTTAAAATTATACATTCCAAATGGTTGTGTGCCCAATGGTGTACCATTCCACATATTGAGATTGATTATACAATATCATGATCCTGAACTTTGTTCATTTTTGGACACAAAGCGCATCACTCCAGAACAATATTGCATGCCTTGGCTTCGATCCCTTTTTGCTGGCACCTGCAACTTAGAAGTTGTTCTCTTCATGTGGGACTTATATTTCCAAAGGTCTGATCCATTCTTTATTTTCTTTTTGTGTCTTATTATGATTATTAATGCGAGGGAACAGTTATTACAAATGAAAGATGAGGATAAGACAACTATAATTGAAACTTTAAGAAAAATGCCAGGTGATTTAGAAGCAAATGATGTCTCTGACTTCTGTTCTTTAGCTCATTACTATTCTTTGAAGACACCTGTGTCCTTCCGAGAGGATGTTTTAGAAGTACTATTTTCTGAGAGTGGCCTGGAAATCAATTCAAAATTATATTCTCAAGCGTTATGTCTTCCTTTGGCTGTCCATGAACTTATTGAGAGTGCAACTGTTGATGCAGTGGACTCTGACACTGTCAAATTCTTTTTAGTTGACTGTCGGCCAGCAGAACAGTATAATGCAGGTCACCTTTCTACCGCTTTTCATTTGGATTGCAACCTTATGTTACAAGAGCCTAATGCTTTCAACACTGCTGTTCAGGGATTGCTAAATGCACAACGCCAGGCATTGGCCGCTGGTTCCCTTGCAGCTGGAGAACATTTGTGTTTTGTTGGTTCTGGTAGAACTGAAGAAGATAGCTATGCTCATATGGTGGTGGCTTCCTTTCTTAAAAGAAATATAAAGCATGTTTCTATGCTTGATGGAGGTTTTGTTGCTATACATGATTACTTTGGGCCACATATGACAGATTGCTTAGAGGATCATAATCCAGCTACATGTTTGGTATGTGCTCCTAATAATAACAATTTAGGAAAAGAAGTGAGAAAATCCAAACGACGCGATAATATTCCAGCTATACAACTATTCAGCAAATTGTCGTCAGCAATGAAGGCAAAAAGTCAAGAGGTAAAAGGAAAACTAATTGAATATATTGTCAATCCTAATTCAGCAGCTAATATAAGTGAGTGGCATGTTTCTGCAACCGATAGGAAAGAGAATAGATATAGAAATGTTCCTCCAGTATTCAGTATCAATGATGAAGAGGAGGATGACTATTCCGATATGAGACGTGATGCTGTAAGCAGTGAAATGATGGATGAGGTCATAGATGTTCAGTCATTCCTTAAAAACCCAAATGTAATTGATAGTTTTCAATGTCAGGAAGTATTATACAATGGACATATGTATGATTCATATCTAGTGATAACGGAAACTCATTTGATAATTTTACGTGAAATTCCTAATAAAAAAGGCCAAGCAAAGGTGTTATCAAGGAGGTTACTCTCAACTATTGTTAAAATCACTGCAAAAAAGAGACATCCTGAGCTAATTACTTTTAAGTATGGTGTCCCTGATGGTGACAATTTGCTTATTAAAGATATGGACAGGTTTCTAATTCCAAATGCATCTTTAGCTACTAAAGTTGTATCAAATCAAATAGTCACACAGCTAGATAATAAACTATAAACAAGTTAACATATTGATTAGTATTGACTAGTAAATTTTCTTAAGTAGTTTACAAAGTCATTCTTGTAGTGTCTTATGTAAAGATAATGATAATAAAACTTAAAATAACATATATATCACATTATGCTTATGAGCACGGGAAAATCTTGATAGTCAGGTATTATTCTTTTTATAAATAAAAATAAGGATAAATTATAAATGCTAATTATGTCCACATAAGTTGGTTATCATTATACCTACTTATTGAAATGTGATATGGACAATCAGTTTATAAAAATATATTTCCTATGTTCAAGATTGTGTACCTGACGTAATTAACATTTAAATTTCAATAAATAAAGAAACATCCCTTTTTAATTTTATTCTTTTTGAAAAAGTAATTTTTTTTTTGGTAAAGAAATATTGATATTTACTCATATTTCTTCATAAATTATGAGTAAAGATGCTAAAAAATATGGAGCATGTTTTAATATAGGAATAATTAAAAACTTGCCATGATTAAGAATAATAAGTTATATTGTTTCTTAGATATCCAAGTGTATGTCAAATTAAATAGGCACTTTCTTACTTATTTGTGCGTATTAGACACATTTTAGAAATTAAAATTTTCCTTTGTGTAAATATTTTGCAATAATTTTGTGTAAATTATTTAAAATTATTTATTGCTATTTAAAATGCACTCTATTCCATTGAACTTGAAAAAGTCCATAAAATATCATTAAATACATTTATTGTCTGCCCAAATTTTATTTGTATTTACTATTATATACAAAATAAATATAAAATAATCCTCAGGAAATTTGAAGTACACAACATGTGTTTTTTGATATCAAAATCATTTGCACTGATGCATGTAATGAGTTAAATTAAGAAATTTTAATTTATGTTGAAAAATTATGATGTAGAGATCAACAAGTAAATCTAATATTTAATATTAAGTGTGTCACTATTAAGAAATATTATAAGTAAGTAATTAATCCAATCGAGACTTATAAGGGTTATAACACACCTTTAATTTGCTTTTGTACCTGTAAAACAATGTATGAATATTATTTTATATAATTTCGTGAGTATTGCGAGTACAATAACAATTTAAATTACATATAGATTATTGTTCTAACTATTAAACATATTGAGTATTGGTCAATGATTATGTTTTGAAAAATTTAATCATTCATTTTGTGTACCTTAGTATAAGTGTTGCTTATCACTACAAAACCATCACTTCTTTGGCCTGAAATTTTACAAAAATGTAAATTGATTGTAAATTACTTTACTGCTGTAATGCTAGGAAATATTAGATTACAAAATATTATTTAATAAGATTTTTAAGTTTGTTGTTGTCAATAGTTGTATCAATATTTCATTAATTATTTAAATTAAAATGTTGTTTATTTACTAATATTAATTTTATTTTTTTCTTTTGTTAATCCATGGAGTTCAATAGTTTGACTATCAAACAAGTAAAACTAGTTTATTTTTAGGTAGAAATTTGAACATATAAATAATTTCCTTTGTTATTCTTGGATTAATTTGTAAGATATTATGCTTCCTACTTAAACATGGAAGTAACATTCAATCGAAGTTTTATTTTGTTCATTATATTCTTTTGTCTGCTAGTCGCGTGTTGAAACTTCACGTGCTTAGCACTTAGCAGTAGACCATAGATAAAGTAATGCATTCATTTAACATTTTCTTTGCATAGAGATTATATAGCAGAGTGATTTCAATAAAGAAATTTTAATGTGTGTACCAATTTCATTAGGTATGTGATGTTTTTCAACATGGTGTGATATTATATTAAAATTATTTTAAATATATTTTGAAGATAGTATTAGTAGAATATGAATAAAATTGTTTGAAATACCCATGATTTTTATTTATTTTACCTTCCAATTAATAGTAAGTAAATGATATTAATTTTGTATTCATATATGCTAATATGCATAATGCGTTTGATAAAATGTGGATCAGGAAACGTATGGCAAACCGGTATTTTGGTATTTTTGGGTTGATGCATTAATTATACAAGATTGAGATTGACTTGGTACCTATAGGTAGTCATTGTTAGTCCCAGCGCCATTTCAATGTCTCGTGTAATTAACCATTATAATTGAAAAAGACAGAATAAAAAAGTTAAAGGAATAAAATGGAGGATAAATCATTCATGATCTATATTATAGACTTCGTTTTTCTCCCCCTATCCTGAGTGCGAGAGATATTTGTAATATTTTAATTTTTTATTTTTTCTTATTTTCTAATATATAAGATTGTCTTGTCACGGTGCTTGTTATCAAACTCCTTCCAACGGTGGACTGATTTTTTTTTAATTTTGATTTATCGGGTAGGTCTGAGAATTGCATAACATAAATTTTCATACCCCTCAGTGATAAGGGCAGAACGTTTGCCGGATCAGTTAAGACATACTTATCACCCACGGAGCGTTGAAGGATGAAATTTAAATAGTTTGTGTTATTCATTTAAGGCTTCATAGGCTATAGGTCAAGGTTGAAAAGAAAATGCAGATGTGATATTGATCTGTATATTTATAGATTTTTAATTTAAACAGTAGATAGATTTTAATATATTAAAGATACACCATACAATAAACATGTTCATATCGCCATTATTTTCCGGCTAATCAATTGAACTGAAAAATGTTTATGATAATTGTTATCTGAGTGGGTGTCACCGTAAAATTGTAAACGCCGGTAGATTATAATGTATCCCGCGAGAATATATACTTGAGTCGAAAATGTGATACTGATTGCAATACTGAACTACTACTACATACTAAACTACTACTGCTTGCAATTTAACGCATTATTTGTTGTATGAAAAGGGTATTCAATATGATGATTTAGGTTCGGTTGTTTATTTTAATTAAAAAGGCTCGGCTCCGTCGATCTGCAGAGAACGGTCGTTAGGGAGAAGTAAATTTTGAAACTGAGTGTGCGAGTCGAGCACGCTTCGGTACGAATTGGGACAACTCGCCTCGGGGAAGTTACCACACCCCCACAGAAGTTCGACATGAAATAGTAGCATAGGCCCATATCCCTTTCCTCAACCTTCCTATTCTATTCCTTTATTCCGTCGTCAATCCTTTTTTTATCATTTACCCCTTAAAAGCGAATAACACATTTGCAACGGACATATCTCTGCAAATGCTTATGGGCGGTGGTGATCGCTTAGCATTAGGCGAACTGCAGCTCAGTTGCCCAATATTACATAAAAAATAAATAATGCCCCGACATAATACATAACTCTGATATATTCACATTATTCTTTGATTATTCAATGCTACGTACATTGGACTCATACGAGTTAGACTATACCTATTCTAACGGTTTTTACCATCTTACGGCGACAGAAACATAGTTTTTAGTGGAGTCCCGTATCTCCTAGTAGGGTATGGGGCAGATTATATACACCTGTTTCACTAATCAATTTTCTTTGTGGACAAGCAGGTGATCAGTCTTCTGCGTCCTGCCAGACTGACGTTTTTTTGTGCGTGCCTTCTGGAAATCGAACGCAGGACCCCTTGGTTCTACGCTCACACGCTAACCACTGCGCCAAGGAGGTGGTCACATCACATTCAAAAATAATAATTGAAGGGGGTTTAAAAATTAAACATACTTAAAATGTATAATTTAATTTTTTTAATTTTTTTATTATATGTAAACCTTATTAGATTAAGTCATTGGTTCACAACGTTAAGTCCTTTAAATATCCGTTTCTTTGTGTCAAGAGAAACGTATCTATCAAGCTACGAGAATAATAATGAATGTTGTCATGATTGAGTTGTCATCCAAGTTCTTAATTAACTACGTGTTGCCCGCAGCTCCGCCCATGTGTATGTCAGTTTTTGCGTAACCTGTGGAAACTATAATTATCCAGACCTATAGAAAATTAAATTTGTTTACGTAAACCGCATTCAACTTAGTTTAAAAGTTTTAAAGCAGTGCTTGAAGATAAATAAAAAGATTTTAAATTGACCATAACTTATTTCCCTTATCCGATATTGTCGAAGTAAGTTTTGAAAACGCTCCTAATTATAATATATAAATATGTAATTCATCTGTGAAAACCACGTTAAAATCCGTTCAGCAGTTTCGAAGTTATAAAGTACCAGACACAAAATTTTCAAAAATTAATTCTTTGTTTTCTCTCTTTTTTAATCGCCCCCTATCAGTTATTTCGAAAAATATGAATGTACAGACACTCGATTTTTACTGTCTTATTATAAGTAATAGATAAGCTTAAATATTTTATTATTTATATGAAAACAATTTTATAAATAGTGAAATAATTGCTATTAAAATTAATTAAGATCGATGTTTTTAAATGAAATGAAACAATCTAATGTTATGTTATCAAAAACAAAAAAAAAGAGATATGATACACACAGGATGTCCCTCATGTGCTGTAAAAACTGTATGTTAAAATCCCTAACTTTGCACAACCGACATATTTTGCCAATCCACTCCGTAACCACACTCTATGAAAATAATAATAAAATCATAATCATAAATGTATGAACACACGCAGGTGGCTAAGGTGGGCGGATATTCAGGCAGGGGTCTTTAAATAAAGTTTGAAGAATAGGTCTTATTTTTGAAAAAAAAAAAAATCATGTGAGATTTAATGAGTATTTTTTACGTTATCAGCGTATGCAGTAGGTACTATAAGTTCCATTGAGCATAGCGTGGGAGCACATGTGGGACACCTGTATATAGTCTGAAAAGTCCCTTTGCCGTATCCATTAGCTTCCAGAACACTCCCCTAACGGTTAAATCAATGATCGGAATTCTTGGTGACGAAATTACGGCAGACGTCCAGTTTCGTGGTTTTTTTGGAGGATAAAGCTACAGCTTCGAAAAAATTAGGGGTGCTCGCCAGAGCGAGACGGTATTTCACACCGGCTCATTGCCTCCAACTCTATAAGGCTCAAGGCCGGCCCCATATGGAATACTGTTCTCACCTCTGGGCCGGAGCACCCCAATATCAACTCCTTCCAGACCTCCTCCTAGACCGCGTTCAGCGACGAGCCGTACGTATTATTATTGACGACACTGAGCTTTCCGATTCGCTTGATCCGCTCTCACCGCGGCGAGATGTTGCATCTACATGCGTGTTCTACAGGATCTATAATGGGGAGTGTTCTGAGGAACTTTTTGAACTGGCCCCAGCTGCCGAGTTCCACAGCCGCACCTCACGCCACAAATTAAAATATTATCCGCACCACCTGGATGTATTGCGCACTACTACTGTGCGCTTCTCTCGGCATTTTTTGCCAAGAACAACCCTCCTGTGGAATGATCTACCATCTTCGGTGTTCCCAGGCACATTCCATGGGGATACCTTCAAGGAAAGGGCATATTATTATAACAAAGGCCGGCAACACATTCGCGATGTACCTAACAGCAAGTGCTTATGGGCGGCGGGTGTCACTTTCCATCAGGTGACCCGCCTCGTGCTCGTTTGCCTGCTAG
>NC_052120.1:4595314-4598605 GCF_012273895.1 Zerene cesonia | reverse complement strand
ATATATATATATATATATATTATATCCTTTCGCATTTATAATATTACTAGGAAGTAGGATGGTAACATAACCTTTATTTTGTAAGCATTTGATCAATTGATTAAAGCAAGTATTTGATAGATTGAAGCAAGTATTTGATCTCCCAATAGTTGTATGGTCCCACGCTTTTATAGAAATTGTTGACGGAAACTCCATATTTTTTATATAATGGAGGCAAATACATTGACGGGATATTTGCACGTTGTTGCAACGCTGAGACATCATAATATGGCAAACAACCATCCATAAGGAGGAAGTAGGTTATGGGACGGATTTTCGTATTCACAATTAAATTTCGAGCAATATAATTTCGTTGTTATACATGAAGGGCCATTAGGTAGTAAGAGTTAAACTTAGACCAGTGGAATTAGGCTTTGCTGTGGATAACTTCTATACAATAACTGCAACCCCGTGCCTCTGAAAGCGGCTCCACGGTACACAGTGGAGTTTAGTCGGTTGCCCCCTGTTGTAGTGGGAGTCCGACATAACCCAGGGAACTGTCCCCGACGGCCTTGAGTATGCGTAAATTTGCATTCTCCACTTAAAAAAGGTGCGTGAGTGAGAGGGAGAAATTCGCTGTATCTGTATACCTACATTATTATCAATAATAATCAAAATTCTGTATTTAATCAGTCGCAGTGCTTGTAGATAGAGTGCCTGTTCATAATAAAAATCAAGTTTATCGTATGGTATCTATTACCTGGTAATGCAATGTAATTGATTTCATAAAATATGTCACTGATATAATTGTGTCCGCACTTGGTTATAACCTGTAAGCTGTTTTATCAAATAAATATAGTGTTATTTTAAATTTAAGACCCAGGTTCCTGCAAAACAGTTTATAACATCGTGAGGTCACTTATTTTTCAAATGATTATTTTCGAATAAATGAATTATGATCTATGGTTTTCGAGATTTTTAAATCTAACACTAAAGTTATTATTATTTTATTCTACCTTATGATATAAGATGAAGAAGGTATAAAGACTAAGTTAGGTTATGTAAATATTCGAATTCAATATCGAGCTTATGTGATTGATATGATATTTCGTATAAAATATTTACATATTAGCCGGATGTAACAGATAATTGCTATACAAATAATTCATTTTATCACGGTTCATAGAGATTTTGCATGATTTAAAACAATAACTAATTAGTAAAGTATAAGTCTCCATTTATATATAAAACAATATATAGGTACTTAGGTATAAATGAAGAACTAACATTATTCGGAACGAGAAGCTATCAACTAATGTCCATATAATTATTTTAGTCCTAAAATATTTGATCCCAAGTAAACAAAGAGCCTTTTTAATAGTGTATCTAAAGGGCTTCAATCACTGTATCCATTCTATGCACGTCTACTTAAAATAATTTGGATTTGAGGCTTTGGTACAATTTGCGTATAACATTTCAACAATAATATAAATAAATAATTTGTAAACAAAATTAATTTATATTTACAAACTAGGTACTATCTCCAATGGAGTAATGATATGTTTTGGCGATTTCGATAAAATCTAGGCACAATAAGGTAACTTTAAAAGCCTTATTTCACGATCATTATGACTATTAAATTTTGTTATCTAGGTATTTTCTTTTCAAAAGTCTATCTTATCAAGTTGAAAGTCTTAATCTAAATTTGAAAATATTGATCGCGTTTATTGGATATTACTTAATTTAACAAGTATGATATGTACTTAATATTATGTTAAAAGGAACACAATGATATTTTTGTAATTAATATGCCAGGGACATCATTAGCAGACGCTGCTAAAATATTTATTTCTTGTTTGAATTATGCATAGGTATATTACCTATATTGAAACTATTTAGAGGAACTATAGATATAAGATATAGAGATATGTAGGAATGTATTACAAAAGTATCCAAATACTTGTTGAAATTCTATGCTTTTACTAGCCCGTAGCATGTTAATTACATTACACATTATATCGATGGTTTGTTATAAGCTCACAGCAGTGAGCCAGAGAACACGTTTAAGTCAAGCTCGCCTATTAAATATTTAATTGGTAAGCCCGAGCAATGTCTAAACTCGAATAATTTTATCACAGCCTGATTTCTAAAAACATTGAAAAGGTATTATTAGTCAAATGACAAAGAGAACTAATATAAAATGCGTAATAAAAGAGGAGATAATTGAAGTGCTGGCCACAGATGTGCTTTGTCCCGTAGTGAGGTTAGCGGCTAATTCTTCTTGCGCCGTAGGTCGTATTACATCCACTGAAACCAAAGAGAGAAAGTTGAATTTAAAATGAAGTATTGGCTTAGTGGTTCAATAAGATTCACTGTGTCCAAATTGTAAGTTGTGTATAAAGCGTTCTTGAACACGTTGTGCACGTAACTAGTTTTTGTGTTCTAACATCATGATAAGTTTGAATGAAATATATTTCTTTGTTTAAAGCAGTGGTGGCTCAGTGGTGAGAACCTCGGACTTCAAAATCGATAAGTCGGAGTTCGAGACCGGGCGAGCGCGCAGGAAATAAATTGATTTTTCAATTTCAATAACATCACCACTGCTTAAAACGGTGAAGGAAAACATCGTGAGGAAACCGGCATGTCTAAGAATCAAAAGTTCGACGACATGTGACATCTGCCAACCCGCCCTTGGCCAGCGTGATGGATTATAGCCTGAACCCTCATAGGAGGCCTGTGTTCCAGCAGTGGGAATATGTATGGGCTGATGATGATGATAGTTTTTGTTATGTACCTACCTATAACGGTCTCGTTTCTCACATCCGCAAACTTGTCTTCTATGCTCCTGAACTCCGGTATAGTACTGACACAGGTAACTTCTAGTTTTCCTTTTGCCACTAATTGTAGCTCTGACACAGTTACGTACAAATCCTTGCCTCGGCTCGGTTTCCGACTCTTATGTCTGCTTAAGCCGTGGATATTATTATCTTCTTCATGTTTTGAAAGCCCTTCTGCCTGAAACGATTGAAATGACAATTTATATTTCCTCTATAAATCGAGGGCAATATTTAAATCTAAGAACGCACGCAAAACATGGTGGTCAAATATTCTAAGATATCATAAGAATATATTTTTAAACAGGCCTTTTGTTTAGTAAATAATTTTTAATGATTGGAAGAGAAAAAAATTACTCTAGATATCTCGCATACAGATATATTTAAGGACATACTTTCTATTTATCTGTTTAATTAGCCATTAGGTTATCTATCTGAATATTGTCTGCAAGTTATATATCACACGCACGACAGTTAT
>NC_052120.1:4568086-4594314 GCF_012273895.1 Zerene cesonia | reverse complement strand
GACAGATTCGAAATTCAAATGTAATATTTTTTTATAATTAAGTGTAACAGTATTTATGGCCAGACTAAGTACATATATTTAAATGTGAAACAATATACTTAATACATATAATGTCCAAAACACAAAAGTGCGTTTGTTTGTCGTTTTTCACACCTCAATCCGTTCATAATATTATTTTGTATTTAGAAGTAGTTAGGAGGCTACAAAGTGATTGAGTTTTTTCTGCGCTGAAACATCTCATAGGAACCGAGGAATTTACTTTCACTACGCGGGCGAAGCCGCCGGCGAAAAGCTAATATTTAAATAAAGCAGAAAGGGTAAAGCGAGAAGGGGAAAGGGCAGAAAACTCTACGATATGATTCGTATTCTTATCCGATTTTGGGTAGCATGATCGACGATGTAAATGGGCCGCGATAAAAATCAATGTTAATTATGAATGAATTACGATGTCGTAAAGTCAAGGTCGTATCTTTGAACAGTCGAATGGGAACTACGCAAACGTAGCTATAGTGATGAATGGAGAAAGAAATAATATTTATATATTATACGTTTAGAAAATTACGCTCTACTATACATTTTTTAAAGGTATCGTTAGTATGGCAGTTTTGAATTTCACATTTATAATTTAATGATATTAAACAAAAATGTTACTAACTAGTTGCTACATGCGGCTCGCGTGGTACCCAGCTATATGTAGACTATACGTTAATCCAGATTATAATCTATCTCTGTACCCAACTTCATACAGATCCCAACACAGGTTTTTATGCAAAAGACAAACAAACTTCTATTCATTCTTAAAAACCTTCGCTTTATAATAATAATACTAATTTATTTTATATTGTTATTCATAATATGCAATCAATTTAAACCGTTTCCTATGTCTTAGCTGAGGTGTTAATTTCTTTGTATTGAACCTATTAGTTATTATCTTAGTTCACGATTGCACCCAAAACCTTGCACGTTTTTCTTAAAACTTTACGGGAACTCTGGAATTCTTCTAAATGGAGCCGTATGCATTCATGACCACTTTCATCATTTTCTCAAAAACAAATTGGATAGGTATGTCTCTGTTTTCTTAACATTATATAAATAATATTGTTCCAGCGTATAATGCATCCTTTAATAATTTTATCACTAATGAGTACCGAGTAGTAGCGTTTTAGCTGAATATCGACAAACTAACGGTGTTCGGTCACTGATTTATTCATAGACGAATAACTAATGAACTTTTTAATAATCAATGTTTTCGATATTTTTAAAACAATATATATAATATGCAGATATATAATGTGGGTGAGTTTAATGAAAACACAATATAATTTTATAAGTATTATTTCTAGTCAGAGATTAATATGTAACACATTTCAGTTTTTAGCTAAAAAAAAATTATAGACATACTTTGAATAATTTAATACATTACCTACGTAACATTTAAAATGAAATTTTAAAAACTCGCTTGGACACAAAAATTTAATTATCGAGTTGCCATAGCCATAAAGCTTTTCACTTGACTCCTTAGTTAAATAGTGAGGTATCTAAACAAAGCACAACCCCGTTTTGCGCTGGCAGAGATTTGACTTCAGCCTCGTGTTGTTTGCACAGTCCGCGCAATCAGAGCTCGGTCATTCGCCACTCGGCATACATATAAAATAGGCCCGACGTCAACTTATATTGACACAAGCCTACTTCGCGGCCAAACTTTCCTTAATTCTTCGAATGCTTACGATTGTGAAAATGTTGGCATTACATAATCTGTCAAAAACAAGTAGTTTGACGGCTAGAAGTTTCATACACAATGAAGTTTATAAACAGTTTACTTCATTTAATTACATGAAAAGAGGCGCCACTTATGCTTAATTTTAAAAGATTCAAGGTGATAGAGACAATCACGATGCAGATATTTTGCTACATACCTAGATTGGTTAAACATTCATCATATTGATGACACTGACGATACATTATGTTTATATGAATCACCTATTAGATTCTAATCATATTCTAATAGAATCACAATCCCAAGTGAATTGAGATTCTATTAGAATATGATCGTTTCGGGTAAAAAATACATTTAAGAGATTTTTTCGAAGACTACTCATAAAATAAACTGCACAAGTCTGAAAGGATGTATGAATGTTTGTGACGATTTCAAGCAATAACTACTGAATAGATTTTGATAATAATTGGCACTGACGCAATATATATAAAAATAAAATTATGGCACTATAAATAGGACAGACTTCAATAGACAATTTTTCGTTTATAGATGTTTTTAAAATATATCAATATAATTTATACGTAATACATACATAACAGATTTTAAAATAATACCACAGATTACTTAAAAGATATTACAATACTACAAAGTCTAAGTAACTCCAGCTCTCTATCGTTGTCTGAAAACTACCGAAGCGATCTTTTACAAATTTGCCAGGGATATAAATTGCTCACATTACGGAGAAAGACATAGACTGATTCGTAAACGAGTCTAGAGTAAAACTATCCAAAAACTTCTGCTTATACTTGAAATTCAGTAGTGATAGACACAGGGTGGAATTTTGTAAAATCAGCTGGGGGAGAGAAGGTATTATTAATATTGTAGATAGAAAATTTTACTCAAAGAGAACATTTCGATATTAAAATAAAACACTGCATTCAATATTAATCAAATTTCTCACTGCATTCAAAGGTTTTAAAAAATCCGCCTCTGGCTAGTCGACTAAAATCTATTAAAAGTAGGTACATCGGTACTTTTATTGCGCCGATCGTTAGGATCAATTATAATAATGAAATAACTTTAAAAATGAAGTAAGAGGTATTACCCTGTATATTGTTATATTACACTCAGTATATTGTAGCATCACTGAAAATTTAAAGGCAGCATTATATTAGTTGCGGATTCAGCATAATGTACATAACCGCAATACTCTCTGAATTTAACTTATTCAAAAGAGCGTTGCACATATATTTAACGGTATGCCAAATTTATAAACAAAATCAAACCTACTCATGTTATTTTTGAATGTGGGAGTCGAGCATGTTTCAGCGTGAATCTAGCCAGCTTGCACCGGGGAAGGTACTACTCCCCCTAGGAACTGTGCTAGTAAAATCCCGGGACTGTCTTTCTTTCCCATTTACTACAACTTACTAAAACTAGTATGTTTTACTTTCATATCAACATACATTAAGATGAATACAATAAAGTTATAAATTCTACCGAAATTAACATATATTGTAGAATCGCACCAAGCCGAAATAGCGGGTGGCTTCTACTACATTAGGGACAATTTCGTTATCACAAAAATATCGATGTTCAGAAATAGTGAGCAGCAAAACAATGCACCACGCACCTTTACAGATGCTGCAGCAATAGATTCACGCCAATTATCCGATTTGCGATACACGTGTTTTCGAGGGTCGGCGCTCACGCACAGCCGATGATGCGACCCGGTCGACGGCTGAAGTACAAGTGTCGTGGTGCATGACAGTTGCAAAAAACTTTGACAACCTTTGATTGCATAACTCGTAACGAAACATTTACGTTTTTATTATTTGTACTTTATAGCGAATTTGTAAGTACATATGTATAGTCATTTTTACATTCCCTTTTCTAATGAGATGTAGACCTAAAAACTCATAAATATTAATAGAAACAATCATGTTTAACTTCATTTTGTGATTGATGGCGTCTTTGTGTCGGATTATCGTCTTAGTTTGGATTTGGCAGAAACCATTACGAAAGCGGAATAAACCGCTTCAAACGTTTCAATAAAAGTCCTCTTTTGCAACGTTCGGATCATTTTGGAATAATTTCGCACATTTTAATGGTTTTTGCTACCAATGTAAGTGTATATATATATATATATATATATGTGTATTACCTATATTAATTTTACTTCTGTTTTTAACCGACGTTCCCAAAAATGAAGGAGGTTTTCCATTCGACTGTATTTTTTTTTTTTTTGATTTGGCTACTCGAAATATTTATTAGCTCCGCAGGTTTTCACTGATTTCTCTGATTGACCCTATTTTTTCGACAATGACTTTTTTACTATTAATAATCATAAACTAAATAATAATATAATATAAAAACTATAAATAAATGTATATTTTTCCAATCAATCATTTAAAACGAAGTTTGCTATATGTGTCTTCTATATTGTAATAGACTAACTATAAACTAAATTCTAACATAATGACAAAAGTAAATCCAAACGCGGTAATGATACGCCATAACTCTCTAAGTGCTCAGCTAAAGTGGGCAGGAAGATGAATACGGAAATTTATCAGAGCTCTACTCAAAGAAGCTAGAAAGGTTCTCGTAATTTACCTACCGGAACAAATTTTAGTAGCAGCTATACAAAATTATCAACTTAACGGTGGTTTTTGAAAATGAGCAATTAAAAATTCCCTGTGTAAGGTATCTGCTAGAATATTTTAGTAGGAGAAACACTGGGATGGGAGGCACTCGCTCGAGGTTGATTTTAATTCTTCAATACCAATATACACGTCCTTGTAAAACATTAAAAACAATTTATCGCTCCGGTATAAATTGTTATTGTGATCTGTGGCATGATATTTTTATTTCCGAAAGACCTTTGTAATAAAACACCTGCCATCTCTGTTATATCGCATGTCGTAGGATATGAATTCTCTTTACAGGAATCGTGTGTAACGTTGCTGTTCATATTTTGCAGTTAAAAATGCAATGTAAAAAGGCGAAAGTTTTGAGAAAAAGAAACTTCTGTAGGTACTAATTTTTCGAAATAATATTATTCTACAGCTAAAGTTTCGCATTGTGAAGCAAATAAAAATAAAATAATCTGTGGACGGCAAGACTAACTTTAAGTGGCGAAGGCAGGAAGCAGATTTAATGTAATTGTCATTTGTTCTTAGTGTTTAATTTAAAAGTAAATTGTGTTTTTTTCTAAAGCGCTATCGATTCAAATAAAATAATCTATGTAATAAAAATGAAACGTCAAAAGGTGTTGCCAAGCGTAAAACTCGAAAACGTTTTGTATGTGGTAGTCGAGCACGCTTCGGCACGAATTGGGCCAGATCGCACCGGGGAAGTACCAAACCCCCACAGAAGACCGGCGTGAAATAGCATTTTGCTGTGTTTCGTTCGGTGAGTGGGGGAGCCGGAGGCCCATATTCTTTTCCTTACCCTTCCCAGTCCTTTCCTTTATTCATCTCGCCAATCCTTTCTTAATCCCTTCCCAATTTAAAGTCGGCAATCCATTTGTAGAGGTGTAAGGTCTACAATGGACCATATGCATCTCCAAATGTTCATGGATGGTGGTAGCGCTTACCATCAGGCGTCCCACCAGCTCCATTGCCGACTGTGAGTGCCCAAGAATGCGTCTTGACCAATTCCGCTATTTTTCTTTTTCTTTTTTTTTAAGGCACAAGAAACGTTCTTACGAGAAAAAGAGAGAGCCACGGTGAAACCGAGGGGAACCAATACTTTAAAACAGATTAATGGAATGTGTAACGAAATACGATTTTACAATTTTCTATCAAACGCAAGCGGTTGGAAATCTACAGATTTGTCAAGTAAGAATATTAAATAAAAATCAGTCACATTAGGAACCTCTTTAGTTTTTGGGAACGTTGGTAGAAAATATATATATAGAAGAACCCTGGTCATCTATTTGCCATTAAAGAAATATTATGCAGTTTTTTTAAGAAAAGCCATTATGTGTACAAATCTGAAACTCCGTTCAAATTAATCATTTCATCGTTATGGAAAGCTTATCGTACGTATTCCACAATCCTGATAGTTGACACCATTTTTGCGCATGTCCTAGAGCTATTTATTTTTTTATCACCAATGGGCAATGTGTCTGCTCGAATGATTGCCTATCAATAACCATCAGGCGAACCACCAGCTCAGTTGCCCGCTATGACATAAAAAAAAATAAAAAAAAAAAAATGGAAATATTGTTAAAATTTATTACAAAAGTAAGGGGGTGCATATAACACTTCTGCACTTCAAAAACACATTGAAATCCAAATCCAAAAGATTACGAAATGATATGTTCTGTCGTTCATTTCCTTGATAAAGTTAACCGCTCGAGAGCAATTTGAAAATTACTTTTAAACTGAACGAAAATGTTGACAAAAGTAAATATTAAATAGCCATTAGGCAGTTCGTGTTACAAAGTTGTTAAATATACATAATATTATACAGTGTTATAACACGACTATTTCGTGTTAATTGCAGTTAATTAATTTGGCGCGGAAGGGGCGAGACCCGCGTCCCAAAGGATGTGGTATCGTTTTAGGCCTCCGTTGGGCTTGTCGCATTACACATAACAACTTGCTTCAATTAAAATATTCACGCTAAAGTAAACGTAAAATTGAAGATTAAACTAACTTTAAACAATTTCATCATTGATTTAGCTACATTAAACAACTACAATATGGGTCACAAAGTGTTGATGGAGGGCGATGGATAGTGGAAAGTTCCAACGTCCGGAGCGGTGAGGCGGCGTCAGTTGTGTTCCGCTTAACTAAAGAAACATCACATAAGAAGTAGGAGGTGCGGTCGCGATTTCGCCAGGATTCTCATCTGCTGATGGGCTTGTTTACACCCGGCCGCTGCTGAGGTTGTGGATGATTCCCGGCGAATAGATCCAAATAGCGAATAAAGCGGTAAAACGGAAAATAGTGGAGTTTAGTCGTTAGGTTCACTGCCTCCCTAGACATTGGGAGTCCCACGGACCCAAGGGAGCCGTGGATATGCATGAGCATTAAAAAAGTGTCTAAAAAGACAGAGTTTTGGAAAAAGTGATACAATACACTTTGAACATTGCCTCCACAAAACAAGATGTTTACAAACCATAATAAATCACTTGAGGTTGATCCAAAATAAATGCTGAATTTAGGTTTTTTAAACACTGTGTAAGAAATACAATATGTAGATAAGCACCTTCTTTTTAAAGTGACTCCTTATATAGTACGTGTACTTATATGTACAAAAAATTATCACAATGCTTTTTCAAAAAAAAAAACAAAATGTAAAGGTTAAACATAGTGTCTTTCTATGCAGCTACTGAACATATTTATAACATCCATCAGTATTTTTTCTATCAACGCTGTTTTTTCAGAATGTACGTAGGTAACGTAGCTTACAGCTTCGTTAAACAAGTTCGAACATGGAACGAGCAATATTCCAAATTAAATGACTTAATACACTTCGCTCCGATTGTTGTCTTAAGCGAAGTATTAAATAATTGTAAACTATGTAAATATTTGAACACATAATGAAATGAAACGACCAAAAACAAACTAGAGCATGTTTCCATTCGCGTATTGGTAATTCGAAAACACTCATGTTCATCGCATAAGTATAATTTAAATGTAAATATTGTACATGCACAACTCAATAACGTGTTTGATATGCAAATTTCGATTATCTGTATTCATCTAAAACATGGCTTATCGGCCAACTTGTCTGGTTGACATCCACCTAATTAATATCGAATGCGCTAAAAAGCGAATAATGTTTTACGGCTATATGTGTAATTATTTGAATATTACGCTAATAGCTTTATGTAAGGTTAATAGATAGAAAATATTACAGTTACAATATGTGCTCGCTGTATTTATGTTATTTACTAAAATCTAAACTTCTAAAATCGACCTCAATTAAAATCATTTAAAAACAAAAAAATGTTGAATTTTTGACGCGGAAATAAACTATTTTTTTTTCATCCTGTCATCGATAATAGATATTAATAGATATTATTAGATCGATGGATTTTAATGAAATATTTAATTAAAATTTCACCGCAATCGATTTTATGTATTTTTAATAAAAAATTCTTTAAAAAAAAATCCTAAAACATTTTGCACCTACATAGTCAAATATAACAACATTCTCCGTCCATTGAACAATTAACTACATGCAAGTGCTCAGGGGAATCAAAAACTTTGAGAAAATTCATTTGCTAGCTAATTTAGCATTTATTGTCATTAGTAAAATGTGATTCGTTTTAAAAGTAGACTGCGTTTTAACAATTAGTTATGCCTGTAGTTATGCTACATAATATTATAGAGGTGATTGATGATTTTTTATTCATATCATATTATTAATTATTATTTGTAGGTGGCTTAGTCCCAATCATCAATAAACACTACTTTTATAAAAGCGCCTGTCTCAGCACTGAAGTGCCTTGTTTTCCTATTGCTTTATCATATGTTTTTTTTTATGTTAAAAAATGCTAATAATTATAACGAACAAATTTTACATGACAATATTGACTTTAAATTTGAAAGCGCCAATTCGATGACCCCTCTGACCTCGTAAACTATATAAAATTATATACTTCATAATAAACTGTACCAAAACTTCAGAAACTGTAATTATTGTACACCACTTTGTTTAAGTTATGCTAATCGGCAAACAAGCGGTACGATAGGAAAAGTTATAGTTGTGTTGTTCGTTCGAAATTATATAAGAACACTACATAATAACTAATATACTTTAAACTAACGTTGTGTAAATTGCTCTTACGCATTATGTATAAAAATTTTACATCTTAGCCAAACAAATCCAGAAAAACGAAAGATATAAAATAATTAAAGATAGGTATAATAATTCGTTAAATTTTAACGTTAATGGATCACAATACAAAAAGACATTTGTATTTTTCATATTCATTGCTGTGTATTATCTACAATGGAAAATAACACATTAATCACACGGACAGAAAGGGTCTGGTGCAAAAACTAGACTGACCTGTCATATATCTTAGAAATAATCTTCCAACTTTATGCCATAATATTGCTTCAAAAAATACAAAAAGCATCTGGCATTACAAGCCACTGCACACCGCTTCACCACCACCGCTCCGTTAATAATGCAGCCTAAATAAACGGTACAAAACGTAAAAATGTTGCACAAAATGGTGACAGACAGAATAATAGAAGCTTGTTTTTATTTCATTGTATTTGTATTTGTTACATGCTTTATGTTATAAATGCCTACAACAAATGTTATCATAGTTTGAAAAACGTTAGATGGCAATTGTAATACATCATTATTTTTTTAATTATTTAAATATTTACAATAATCCACAGAATGATCATTACATAAATTACTTGTTGTACCACTTAAAAAAACTTATTGTAGAGAGGTAAATGAATGAACCCTTGAATATGAATCAGTACACACGTTAAAAACCTAATTGGTTATTTTGCATAGAGCAAAAATTATTATATTTCTTGTCCGGTTCAATGGTTGGTCCATACTGTACTTCAGTGTATGCATATAATTATAGAGTATACAACTGTATCTGTACATTGAATATATTAAAAATTAATAATAGGGGGGGGGGGGTTTAAAAACAGTAATAGAGCAACAGTCTCAAAAAAGTTGTGACTGTTTGTATGTTTGTTGAAATGTTTTCTTGTTGTATAGGTATTAAGCCTGGGCAATACGTTGGCAATCATTTGTTTTGGAGTACCTGATGACGAACCACAACAGACCACTTAAACGATAAGAGATATAAAAATTGTACCGTAACAAAAATATTTGCACGTGATGAGCATTTTCTGCTGTGAGTATAAATTTTAAGATTTGGAACACCTGATATGAAACTCCAAGAGCCCAGCTACACTATAACATGTATAGGAATGACGTCTTAGCAAAAATTGTTCTGTCTGATAGGCATTTTCTGCCGACTTATAATAATCGAGATGTGGAGCATCTGATATAACCAATTTCGCGGTATGATTATAAGATACCATAAGCAAGCACTAAATAGGAATTTTTTATACCGTTCTATCGAAGTAAACCCTAATTTATTTTAAATCCTCCAATTGTTGACGTCCAAAGTTGAAGCGAACGAAGGCCCACGGCTTCGATCAGCTAATCTTTAAATACAATCGTAATCACACTAACTATTGATTAAACGAAATCGCTGCACATTTATGATAAAAATGCTATATTTCTTTAAATACGTGCTGATTAAAATATTTTTTCAAAACATCTGCTTTTCCAAGCACGGGTAAAGTTTTAAGCAACATTTTCTGCTACGCTATATAAGTATATATGCTTTCAGGAAAAACCGCATCCGGTTCACTGTGTCTTGTTGAATATTAAGTTATTTACGATGTTCCAGAGAGATTAAAAACAACTAAATTCAAAACGAAACATGTATATACCTATAATAGCTACTAGGTATACCAACAAGTAGGTTATACCCATATGATTGTTTGTACCTACGCAAATACGCCCACGTTTTAAGGATCTAAACGAATTTTCTTGTTCCATAATAATAGTCAATTATTTTTATTGTTTTTAAAAATACAGCTCTTTGGTTCTTCTTTTCTTTATCCTTACATGAACTCTAACGCTATCGTTATATTCCACATTTTATTTAAGGTCCTAAATAGTCTCTTGAATGGCAGACAAAACAAACTGAATTATTTATCAGTCTTACTTTGTAGAAGCAAAACCCCTCTAAAACCAGAATACGTTTCGTAAAATATATATTATTTAGATTTGAAATATGCTGTAGTAAGATGTCCTCGTGCATTTCTTAAATATTTTTGCATAAATATTTAAGATGAATAAACAAGTAAACTAAAAAGTATATTTTAATTATCTGTACCACATAGTAGGTGCTTATTTTTTTCAACCATGTAGAGACATTTCAAAATATAGGTCGAGTGTATCTCGTGCAACCCGTACTTGGATGTGGGAAGATTAGCATTAGAAAGTCATTACACGTAGCGAGTAATATAACATTTGTTTGTATCTACTTAATTAATTTAATGAGTTTATTTTTATTTAGTCTACAAACATTAACAGTGGGACACGTAATTTAAATAAAACTAATAATTCAGAGTTATGTCACCCGTTTTAAATGTAAATATAAAGAATTATTTTAGGATATCATCTCTATTCAGTTTATCAGAGAGAATAGTCTACACTCATTTAGAAAAAGTCCAATATTAGTCCTTGTTCTAATAATATAAATATAAATATACAGACCACAGTAAAGTTCGTAACAGAAGACGACCTCTCCTACGAATTTTATATATGACATGGTGATATGATATGACCATTCATGTAGATCATATATTTACAGAATAATGTTTTTAATATAAAATAGTGAAATTTTTTCTATAACCGTTATAATCGACACTTTATGTATTCAATTCAAGAAATTTTTCATTTATTTCAGCATATGGTTATCTCTGAATTAAGAAGTTATTATGTTGCATAGTGGAAAACAGCTAAAGGTTTTTTTTTTATAAAAAGAAAAGAAAGGGACGCACTTTTATGGCCCTCAAGGGTCTCACTGCTGCTCTCGTAAAGAAGTATTTTATTTTTCCCTTTCACTCCTACTCAATCGATGTTTTTAAAGTTTCACTATGTCATTCAGCTCTAGATATAATTAAATAATCATGTTTACATTTAATTAGAATATCAGTTGGTTAGTTTTTTAAAGGCAGGAAGAGACCGATTTATTTTACTGAAAAGTACAATAAATAACATGTCAATAATAAAGTTTAAAAAGGTCTATCATATATAATTCAAACGCAATGTTACAAATAAAAAACCCTCTCCTCTTTGTATTCTAGTATGCATTTGGGAATTGATTGTGCCTCGTGTATCTTTAAATTATCAAGTGTTTCGATATTTTGGAATGCGTATTATTATATAAACAGTGTAGTCAAGAAGATCTGTTGATGCAGATAATTCTTAGATAAGTAGATACGAATTATTTTTTGAATTTTTAACTTAATAAATAATTAATATTTGCCGTAATTAGTATTGTGCCGCTAGATCGTTTACTTAAATTAATTTTAGGCTATAATAGGACGTCTCAAGCAATTAAGCTAGTCTTGAATTTATAATGGAAACTAGTTTATAATTACCGCACACTTTATTAGCTACAAACGCTCAGCTCTATGATCGTAAAGTCTCAACGTAAAGATAACGATCTTAGTTTATTACATCTACGAATATTATATAAAGAAAACGCAATA
Organism: Zerene cesonia; assembly: GCF_012273895.1. Taxonomy (NCBI): domain Eukaryota; kingdom Metazoa; phylum Arthropoda; class Insecta; order Lepidoptera; family Pieridae; genus Zerene; species Zerene cesonia. The sequence continues at coordinate 4,582,308 of NC_052120.1, read as the reverse complement.
CAATGAAAGATATATATCTTAATTTTACTTTAATTTGAAATGCTTGCTAAAAAATATTAAGCATGAGAGGGTATTGGTGTAGTGCGATCGATTCCAACCCTCTATATATATTAAGCGTTAAATTTCGAGTAATTTTGTTACTATATTATTTATTTAAAATCACGTCATTCGTTCACACTGTCGTGATATAAGTCGAGCGTGTAATTTTGTCAAAAAATTTATATATTATGTCAATTGCATTATTCGGCTTAACCTTCTGGTAATATTATTGTTACTCTTTCGTGCAATAATATTCAACGTAAGATAATTCAACGTTGGCCTCTGAACAATTCCGGAATCAGAACGAAGGTACAAACATAATACAAAATACATAATTTTCACACCGCCCACGTACTCGCCATTTCAGTGGCACGCGCCGTGTATACCTGCACTTCCGACACTCACACGGAACAATATCAATAAAATCGTATTATCCTTGAAAAAACCGAATAAAATTAAACGATAAATATTTATTATATGGGCTTCAAACGAGTTCATAAATGAAGGAATGAAGATATAACTGAATGGCTGGAAAACAATATAACTGTGACATTTACAGTCCAGTCTAAATGGGACATAAATGTTGTATGTGGTAGTCGAGCACGCTTTGGCACGAATTGGGCCAGCTCGCACCGGGGAAGTATCACACCCCCACAAAAGACCGGCGTGAAATAGCATTCTGCTGTGTTTCGTTCGGTGAGTGGGGGAGCCGGAGGCCCATATACTTTTCCTTCCCCTTCCCAGTCCTTTCCTTTGTTCCTCTCGCTAATCCTTTCTTAATCCCTTCCCAATTTAAAGTCGGCAATCTGTAAGGTCTGTAATCGACTTTACGCCTCTACAAATGTTCATGGGCGGTGGTAACGCTTACCATCAGGCGTCCCACCAGCTATATTGCCGACTGTGACATTAAAAAAAAATAATAATAATAATGAAGAGAAAAAACACCTTACAAAAACCCATTACAACAACCACCCATTTACACTCAACCCATTTACAAATATTTGTTAGTCCACTTTGCCAGTAATCATTTTTACTGTATAGTGGGTTTCCTTCTTATTAATAGTTAATGTATTATTTGACTTGCGTATAAACCATTACTCATAACTTTATTGTATCTTCAGTAAATCTGTTAAAGCTTTTATGGTATGTATTTTATTCCTAACCCGTTATAATATTGAATACATGCAAACTATGTTCAAGTAACACAAACCAGGCAATATTTAGACTTTTCAATGGAGCAAACAGCCGCTCAGATAGAAACAAAAGATCAACAATAGATATTTCAGCGAAATACGAAACGAAAGCTTTCAAGATATCACAAGAAATTCCTGTAAGAATATTTCTGACAGTAACAATCGTATTTCTATGTAATATATTTCGCTTACTGGAATTTAAAATTTAAAGGACGATTCGTCTTACTGACGTTCGTGCAGCTTATCTAGTGCACTCACCTTTCTATACAACTTGTAAAAATTGAAACATTCATCTTTTAATCGCGATGTAGAATTCTGTTGAGGGCTGTATATTTGTTGTTGCATGTTACATAACTTAATGCTCAAACTCTTTGACAATTTGCTGAATTTTTGTACAAGAATTCTAACCTGTCTATGATAAGTTGGTACCTAGTTAGTTTATTGATTTTGCGACTAAATAGGAACAAACCGAATTGGCAGTCTCCACATCTATATTTATGGTGACCGTTCCTGAGTTGTTGCACCTTGGCTGTTGTTCTGTTGTTTTTTTTTTTACTTAAATCTGAAATTTTTAATTCTTAACGCCATATCTTAGTGAATGTATGAGTATGAGTATGTATTTTTATTATTGGAAAACTATAAATCCAATGAACAAGCATAAATTACTAAATAGGTACTACGTAAACGTAAGTCTTAACTAGACGTTACAATTATCACACAGAAGATTTAAAAATAAATGCAGGGTAGTTCAATTTATTATTTTGTATTGTGAACGGGAATCTTTACAATATATCATAAATTTCAAAGTTTTCGCATTATATAAACATGTTTTGTATATGTAAATGAATATAATTTGAAAAGTTGTGCTTCAATTGCGGCTTTATTATGATATTAGTCCTATATGTAATACACAACGCAATACTACGAATTTTTTTTTCTATTTTTTGTTTAATAACAAAATCAAAGCGTATCTCAAAAAAGTTCGTTAATGGAAATTCTAATAAAAAATTACTGTACGTATATAACGAATTGGGCTGTAATTGATTACAGCGGTATTGTACCTCTGCGTACCAACTAGAGAGTTGCATAGTTCAGGCGGAACTCATAAACCGTGCAAATCATAACAACACCGGGAATGGTATACGGCACGCAAAGAGGATGCGATACTTTTACGTGTTTCCATTTCCGTAGATTGCAAATTACACTACAGCTCAATGTTTCGTTGGTAAATTTGATATATCCAATATGAAATCCGTTTGCGATACGTTACTTTTACCTACATTCGATTTGCAGTTCGCAATTTCATTTGACGACGATTGAATGAAAGTTGTATACGTAGAATTAAGAACAAATAATATAATTAATAATTTTCTTTTGGGTACGTTGTCATTGCGTACCTGCAAACACTTTAAGCTTTTCTGTCAACTTGTTAATTCTTATCTCGCACTCCCTCTACGAATATAAACATAACATTGTGTATTCATGCAAATTGTGTAAGATTTGACTAAATTTTCTAGGCAACGTGACATAAGAATTATTCAACACTAACAACAAAAAAATGTCTTGAAATTGATTTATAAATATTCAATATAGAATTAGAAATTTATTCAGACGCCATATAAAAAGTATAATATAATGATTTTAATAATTTAAAGATGAATGAAAATTAACCCTATAGATAGTAAATTTTACGATTTTAGGAATACGAATCGTAAAAACCAAAGCCATAATTAAGAACGCTGCTTGCCTAAATACGCAGTGAGGATAGGTTGTTGTGGTACGTTCATTCCAAAAAAAAGAAACAAACTATCTAAATCCACGTTCAATCGGCCAGCTATTTTTAACGAGCTCTTAGCGTGCTTGCGTCGTGAGCATTAAGCATTCTCTTTGTTTCTTTCAGCGCGTGGTCACACAGAAGTCCGCGTGGAGCTGCAAATGGAGAGATGGGCAGCCCGAGGCGGCTCCGTCCGGCTACGATGCGTTCACGACGTGCCTCCACACCTCTTAGATAAAGTCGTCTTCCTCCGCCACGGCACCAAGATCTTCCAATACATTAGAGACAGGAAACCGCCATACAGGAACTTCACGACACCCGGCGCTGTACTCAACGTTAGTGTGAAGTTTTATACGGCTACCTTTCTTTAACTAGAGCACTATAGAATTAGAAATATAGTTTTATTGTTTTACTCTTTCTTTATACATATATTTCTTAATGTACTAAATCATAGGAATGCCTCTGAATTCTCTAGAATAAAGCCGTAAGAATTCAATAACCTTCAATTACGGACTAAAACAAAGACACAATGCTTGATACGCTGATATTACAAAAATAGTAATAAACTGATAAAAATCTATGAGAAAATGTAAATAATATTTACACAATAATCACAGTTGTAAGACGGGGAGGGTCGGGTTGCCCTCTCCCGTGACACTATTATGGGGCTGACACCCGCAAGCAATGGTCATAAATGAAGGAAATTGCAACATTTTCCCCTTATTACAAGGCAGCACTAATTTATTTATGCGACAGTAATTCTCGACGGATATAATAACATTTTATGATTTATGACGCTATATTAGTCTAAATACTTTGTAAGATTTATTATATGAAAGTTATGATATATTTTACGTTGCTCGTTAGAATAATAACTATACTAAAATAAAGAAGGTCAAGAATACTTGACCTTCTTTATTGATACCTATAAATACTAAGGTTTGTAATAAATTTATACCCATCTTCACGTTTATAAGTGTACAATATATTTTATTAATACAGATTAGTTATAATTCTAGACATAGATTTATAAATATAGAAGACGACAAATTATAAAATAACTTCATCATCATCATCATCATCATCAGCCCATACATGTTCCCACTGCTGGGACACAGGCCTCCTATGAGGGTCCAGGCCATGAACCACCACGCTGGCCAAGTGCGGGTTGGCAGGTGTCACATGTCGTCGAACTTTTGATTCTTGGCCATGCCGGTTTCCTCACGATGTTTTCCTTCACCGTTTTAAGCAGCGGTGATGTTAAAAAAAAAAGTGAGTGCATCCATTAAGTTGGACCCATACGCAATATTGTCATCAAATGGTCGGGTTTGGTGGTGCCCTGGAACCAGATGCAATATTCATTGAAGGGACTGCTGTTGCGGTGAACGTTGAGCCATGCCTGTGAAAATAATTTCAAAATTGTTAAAATATACTCGATTTGAATTTAATTACATTACGTGTGCAAGAATCCCATAAGGTAGTTAGGAGCTTGTAGCTACAAATAAATTGAAATTTTATATTATCTCATTTCGCTTTTATTTATGCTCCAGAAAAGTTGAAATAAATATTTTATACGTAAACGTCAGATACACGTTGCGAGCTTGTAATTCACTTTTAAAATATATTTCCACTATAAATATTGTCAGTCTTAATTTTTACATTTTTATTATAACAAATCAAATTAAACGTATATTATAAAATAAATTAAAGTCAACAATTTAATTTTAAACTAATAAGAAAATGTAATAATCTTTTTAGCTAAATTATATATCTACTCTTCAAAACTTTGAACTGATTGATAATAAATAAACGTAGGATTCACACAAGCTGCGATAACTAATCGAATGTATATCAATTGTAATTGACACCCAACTCAAGTCTTTGTCTTCAAATATTCAATACTTATTTCCTTACTCACTTTTTTGCTCCAATATTCCAAAATATCCTTATTCACTTCAAAGGACGTGCGAGGAATCCACTACGCCTTAATTCATACACTCGCTTTAAACGTCATTCACATGCCTTAAGTTGCGAAACGTAAGCCATTTGCAAACACTCCAGAATGTATGGACTCACCTTAAAAGCTAGAAGTGGGGATGCCGTCAGGGTAATAGCCCGGCTGGAGTTAATTTTCCGGGTCGACGTTGGGTGAGGTAGCCATACTATATGGAACATTACGCACTGTTACATAGTTCTTAGATGTTCGGTGAAAAATTAACACCTATTCGTCTGTGTTATAAAATAATATGTATTATTGTCTTGGAGGCAAGAAAATGTGAGAGTAATAAAAAAATGTAAATGTAAAAGTAGGGTGTAGGGAAATGTGGTAATGCATAAGTTAAGATTTTATGTACATTTCGTCATACCAATAAGTAAAATGAGAGAATCTGTTTATAGTATCAAAGTACCATTATTTTAATAAATACAAATGGATGTACTTACGGAAACATTAGGATTTAAAAGAAATACTCATTTTGACTGTTTAAACCGCGGGACGCAGCTAGTTTATCGCAATTTAATTCAGTTTTGTAATTTGTATTGTTCATTTCACCCATAATTTTTATTGTGTGCTCAAATATAGCCGCACAAACACAAATTCTATACGTAGTTATATCATGCAGACACCCTAAATAAAGTTTCTCATCAACGCTCTGTTCACCGTTTAGTTAAAACGTCTTAAGGAATTAGAAGGTCTCAGGTTGCAACTTCATGAAAATTACTATATTACCCCAAGCTAGCCGCCTACAAAGTAACCATTTTCTACTTACTACGGCACGCAGCAGCCTTCTTTGTTTCTTTTAATTAATTGCTCATTACATCTTTCTCGCACAAATAATCCGATCATACAAACCCGGTTATAATAAAAATAAACCGTGTCAAGTAACGATCACCATATTTGCAATATCAGATGTGGGCTGTTGAATGCTTTGCATAATAAATTTAAAATTATAAAAGCTCACTTAACAGATAATAACTGGTAGGAAACTGTGGAAATGCGTAACAATGAAATGAAAACGTACAAAAGCGATTCATTTCAACGCCCATAATTCTTCCAAAACTCAAAACATTCTATGGCTTTTATCTTCTAAATGATTCTAAATATACACAATACACAACGCATATTTACAATAAAGCATTTGTATTCAATAATATTTAGTTTAAAAAAGTACGGATAATACAGAATGGTTCAATTTGTCCTTGCAGATTTTTGGGTAAAAAGAATTTTCAGTGCCTCCTGCCTCCTTGAACCTTTTTAAGATGAAAACTCATTCCTATTACCCTACACTTCTGAGGATTGTTAATAGCCTTCATTACATTCGTTTTCAATAAAAAATTAAAAAAGATGAGAGTCTGAACAGTTTTTTTTAGTTTAAAGACCTGCACTTAAATATACATTAACTAAATATTAAAGTTTTCATAACATTTATGTAAAAAAAGATAAGCAAAATGTAGTTTATACCGAAATTAGAAATCAATCCTGATTGATATTTTACTGAAATGCCACAAGGGGCGGGTGGCACAATTCTGAAATGATAGAAAATTCCATGTGATTCCGAAAAGATAAAAAAATAGATGAGCTTAAAATGCAGGCCAGTACATTTATAAAGTAGGTAGGCGTTCTTCTCATTTACATCGGTTCAAGTGAAGTCAATCAGATAGAAAAACAGCGTTGGAAAAGCGCATTTAATTTAATTCGGTTTAACTTACGTTCTGTTGCATGTACCCTTCTCATTTGAGCGTGAGGGCGTAACAGGTCGACCTCGCTTCCAGGTCAGTCTGGGAATTACTGATAGACTAAGTGCAAGACCCTGACTTCGATACGTAAAAAACAGAAGCTTTTATTTTAAGCACCTTTTTAACATTAATTAAGACAAATTGTTCTTGGAGCGTTGTTGTGGTTGTAATGATCGTTAAAATATTGGAGAGCTTGTAGTATACCTACTTAGAATATACTTATTACCTACATTGTTGCCTGCGTTTCAATAGCTGGCAATATAATACATACTTACCTTTAAAAGCAATATTTTAAACCTTAAATTGGACTTGAAGAATAGAATAACGTTTGATTCATTTTTATTTTTTTGTCTGTTACGCTGTATTCTCTCTTTCAGAGAAATACAAGAAAGTAAAGGAAACAATCGCAATTTTCAATAGTTGCAATATAAACATAACAATCTGTGATAGTTAAATAATTATTTATTTTATGTGGAATAAATTAATAGGTACATATTCATATATGTATCCGAGGAAATTAATGCGTTATAATCATGTAAGTACCTGGATGTCCGAGCTTTGCTCGGTATTTTTTTTGTTTTTTTTTTTATAAATTGTGGTTTTTGGAAATTATATTTAAGTACGAATTACATACTAATAAAATGATGAAATATGAATAATACTTTTCGATCTTACCGACAGAATAATAAAAAAATATGAACTGGTTATTAAAGAAAAAAATCGTGAGTGCAATTAGTTTGATATTATATTGGAGACAAAAACTTAATTTTTTTACAATTTATCAATCAATCAATTACGCATGTGTATGTGTATATTTATGTCATCACAGTTTTAATTTTTAAATCGGATTTTAATCATCAAGTAAGTTTAAGTCGATAAAACACAAATAAAACACGAATATGATATTTTCTAAAAAAAATTCCTAGCTAGATCGATTTATCGCCCCCGAAACCCCCTATATACTAAATTTCATGAAAATCGTTGGAGCCGATTCCGAGATTACAATTATATATATACATATATATATATATATACAAGAATTGCTCTTTTAAAGGTATAAGATTAAATTAGTAAGTGGTGTAAATAGGTCCCTCAAAATAAAACAATGGTTTCTAAATAAGGTTTTTGGTAAAGCAAATAAATATCGAGATATACGCATCTAAAGTCATAAAAATCTCATACTACTTCTTCGAAAGATTTTTGTGTTTTTTATGTCATAGCGGGCAACTGAGCTGGTGGTTGGCCTGATGGTAAGCGATCGCCATTGCCCATGAACATTCGCAGAGTTTACTGCCTCTGCGAACGTGTTGCCCGCTTTTAAGGGGTAAAGGAAAAGGAAAGGATTCACAACTGGTAAGAAGGAATGGACTGGGACGGGTGAGGAAAAGGAAATAGGCTTCCGGCTCTCCCACTCACCGTACGTACAAAGGCATGCCACTATTTCACGCCGGTTTTCTGTGGGGGTGTGGTTCTTCTCCGGTGCGAGCTGGCCCAATTCGTGCCGAAGCGTGCTCGACTCCCACAATAAATATTTGTCCACGTAATACAATATTTTGTAATCCACATGAGCACAGTCGCGAGCGGAGAGCAAATTCCCAATAAGGTAAAACACTTCGCCACCACTGTACTAAAAGAACTTTTAGGACAACTTATGTATAAAAATTCCATAATAAAAAGATTTTCCCATATTTTTCAGATCGCTCTCGCAACAGAGAACTCCATAATCCTGCAGAACCTTGACTTCGCAGCGAGCGGCAGCTACTCGTGTGAAGTATCCCTTGACACACCTATCTATACAAAAGCGTCTCCTGAAAAGCAACTTACAGTATTCCGTATGTAAACCTTTGTTTCGTTAACCTTTAATCTAATATTGAAAGTGTTATTCAAATCACATTTTATAAAGTCTTTGACAATGACTTTTTATATACAGCTTGCCTAGATACTATTAGTATTTATTTTGAAACCCAACCATACTGTAAAAAACAATAATTAATTATATTTATAAGCTATGTAAGCGTAGCGTAAATAGTTTAAAATTTAATATGCTCAACAAGATAACAGGACAATGGTAATGTTTAGATTTTCTTACTGGTTTTGATTTCGTACATCGAATTCAAAAATAGGTCTAGAATATGCAGGTCATGATGTTGTGTTGTGTGTAATATTTATATATTGGACTGTTTTAAGTTGTTTTAAAATATATAAATATTTAACGTATTTACCTCACATTGCCACCCTACAGCGTGCAATTCGCACGTAAATGGATTTATTGACACAGATATAAAAATATTTAACTCAATTTTATGTTCCAAAAACTATAATTAAATTGTGTCATATAAAATTGCACACGGATTCACGTCATCGTGTGCTATAGTGAACTATCGCAATTCATCTATAATAATTGTGTTGCTGCAGTTATAGTGTGTTCTTCATTAATATAAAATATTTTTCTCTCGTAGTTTTACTATATCTGAGTTTTGTTTACACTTAAACCTCTCATTGATAATTGAAAAAAAGAAACGTATATTTTATGTTTGTAACGCTTTTACAAAAACCACTGGACCGATTTCAGACATTGTTCTAAAATGTTAATAAATATTACATTATCGTAATTATATACTAATGCCGCACTTCCTGAATGTTCATCAAATAATGCAAATATCTCTCTTCACAAATTCCATCCATAACCAAATTGAATGCATCGTTTTGTTGCCTCGCGCATTGCAAATATTGACCTCGGCTTAGGTTCTAACAGACGAAATATAAACTGTATTGTAATTGAATAGGACTCAAAATACATATTTACAAAATCTTTGTCTTATAATAGTCGAAATAAAGCTTAATTAAAAGACATTGTTATAGAATGAGACTATATTATATAATAAAAGATGTTACTCTGGTTGTCTAGAAGAAAACACTGCATAGTGTCAAAATGCTAAATCATTATTGTAGAATATATCATCTATACTAATATATAAGCAGGAAACTTTTGTACTTTTGTATGTTTTCACACAAAAACTTATGTACCGATTTCAAAAATTCTTCCACCATTCGAAAGCTGCAACTTCACTGAGGGACGTAGGCTATATATGTACCACTGGCGACGAAGACAAAGGTAGACAACATGGATATTTTATAACCTCAAAACAATGGTTAGTAATTGTATTTCTCTCTGTCAGTTTGCAACTGCGTCAAGCACGTAAAAACCCTGATTTTGAAAAATTTTATGTGATGAAAAATGTATAAGATTAAATTTAAAGACTCATTAGTGGATAGGTCTTTAAAAATAAAATAGATGTCTCTAAAAAATTTGCTATTAGGTACAATCAGCCCTATGGGCTCTACAACAAACTATACACTTTAAATATCACAGTCTATAGTTTTGTTTATTTTAGAATTAAGGTTGTTTGTTTAATTTGTATTGCTATTTTGTTGAATGTAGAAAAAGTAAGAAAATTTTCAATAATACTGATTTTTCTGTACGAAAAAGGTTGCAATGGTTTATTTCTTCGATCGGGTAATTTATCACGTGCGGGTAGAGTAACAAATATTGTGGTCCGTTTTTTATTGCTTAGAATTCGTTACCATCCGATCGTGTGTTAGTTGGGATGCTGGCTCCGGCCTCCCATAGAACATTTCTTAACGAAATGTAAATTCGCTACTTTTCTATGCTACTATATGTATCGTGAATTTAATTCGATCTACCATCTAAAAAGAACTATATCTTTTACCTAGAGTATTGTTTATCTTGAAATACCAATGTGCATAAACCATTGCAATGATACAAGGAAATAAATTATTAGTTGTTCTACGTTGAAAAAATATTAATTGCGCAATCAATTATTTCAAAAAAGAATAGACTGTGTTCACATTACAGATAACGTAATACTATACTAAGTTTATATGTACCTATAAAATGTATAAACATTTGCAACACACTCAGTCACTTCTTCATTTAAATGTAAATTTGTGGCCCAAAACAGCGTACAGCGTGCCACATAATTGAGGCAACAGGGTGCGGAAGCGGACGGGAAATCATTCAGTTTCAGGAAATTAACTAATGGACTGGAAAACATTCACACAATCTGTCTGCAATGTTCGCAGGGGCAACTATTATAGCGATCATTATAATTCTTACTTCTATATCCTACTATAAATCACTACTATATACTATAAATCAAATACTGCTTACAAAATAAAGGTTATGTTACCATCCTACTTCCTACTAATATTATAAATGCGAAAGTTTGTAAGGATGTGTGTGTGTTTGTTGCTCTTTTACGTAAATACTACTTAACCGATTGCAATGAAATTTGGTACGTAGACAACTGAACAACTGGAATAACATATAGGCAACTTTTTGTCCCGATATTCCTACGGGATACGGACTTACGCGGGTGAAACCGCGGGGCGCAGCTAGTTACCTATAAATGCAAAAGTGTGTTTGTTGTTTGTCCTTCTTTCGTGTCACGACCGTGCGATTTTGTGATATGATTTTATGTCTCTGGAGGTACGTAGAAGACGAGAAGGTGACACGGGCTACTTCTGACACCGGTGAAACTTCTTATTCCGATAGGAATTCTCTTTGACTACGCCGACTTTTACCACCCATGTTTCCTCAGTTCTTATGAAAAAACCGAAGTGTTTCCATACCCACAAAATTTTCAATATGCATATAAGATGTAAGGAAAACATTTTTTTTTTATTTTTTTAAGATCCCCAAAAACACCACCCCCGTATCGACTTTCCAAGTAGATATTTGAGCTTCGATGAGACTCTCAGAGTGAACTGCACCAGCGCGCCTGCGCTGCCGGCGCCGCACATCACATGGTTTATTAATGGCAAAAAGGTAATCTCATATCCCATTCACATTCAAATATACAGTTACAATCTTCCTATTTAATAAATGCTTAATTACTAAAATGCCACGCTACAAAACTCAATATCTGAATTAAAGAATTGAGAATGAGTTTCGTAAATATATTTGTTGTTAAATAAACAATGTGACAAACAAGAGTTAACAAAAATTTTAATGTATCTTATTATTGAAAAATTGTACCCCGAAAGCAATAATCTTTACGTGATTAGTGTATTATAGTCTACATTCGATTTCCTACATATTACAGATGGATGAAGTTCAAGCCAACTCCCACAAGTATCGGGTGTCCATGAGTGAACGCAGTTCACGGAGGGGTCTCCTCAAGACCTTTGAACCTGAATCTGAATCAAGCACTCCACCAATCCTCGCACTCACACATACATCTCGTGTCGCTACAAGAGCGCCTGGCTGTGTACTTAAAGAGGTAAAATTTCGATTTTTTTTCTTTTTTGTACGTACCGACTTGATTCTGATCTTATATACCCAATACTGTAGGTATTAAGAATCCATTTAGTGCAATACATACTATTGCCTCCATTTTAATCGAGAGATGTAAATTAGAGATAAAGTAAATTTAAAAAGACGATGATCTATTTCATAATTAATTAATTATTACAGAAATCATATTAAACTGTACATAACATTTATAATTGCGAAAGTTTGTGAGGATATGTGTATGTTTGTTACTCTTTCACGCAAAAGCAACTGAACCGATTGCAATGAAATTTCGTACGTAGATAGCTGGACAACTGGAATAACATATAGCCAACGTTTATCCCGATATTCCTACGGGATGCAGACTTACGCGGGTGAAACCGCGGGGAGCAGCTAGTCATATATAAATTCACAAATTTATAATGAAAGAAGCATCGTCATCAGGTCCAAATACAATTAAGTCAAGCAACATATTAAATATTCATTATGTACAAGAAAGAAGCATGCGGTGGGAATATCTGAATCAACAGAACTACTGACTGAACTAGACTGTACGAGAAGCTTAAATTTGCATTTATTTCAGGGAATGAAGTTTTATTTAGATATAATATTACAAGTTTCTGGAACCACGGAGTTACTTTAAAGTTTAATGTACTACAACTTTTAGGTATTGTTCATCAGTTTTCACTAAGTTGCTAAAAAGTTAAGTTTTTTTATTATTTTATTTAACATGTTTACCGGAAAATGTAAGGAACGTATTTGTTAAAGATTCATACTATACAACATATTTGTTAAAAAGTTGACTAAAATATTATGTTTTGTGTTATACATATGTTAACAGAAACACGTACACCACGTATGAACCATAATTTACACACATAAGATAAAATAAACAAATAATTGGGAGTATAATTATGCTCAATGTGTTGGTGAAAAACACACCATAAGACGTTACCGTTCTGTTCTCAGACAAACAAATAGGAACAATTTCATTGTTATAGATTCTGCTCCGTTAATAAAAACTTGAATAAAATTTTAAGCTAAAATTGTTTTTCTCGTGCAAATTCCGTACGAACAGTGCTCGTTTACATTTTTATTATACCTACAAATGCGAATCAAAACTTTGTACTCTACAGTCTACACTTTCTTAAATAGGTTTCTATTAGCGTTAATTTTACGAGAGCTATTAAAGATTTAACAACTTTTACCATTAAGGACAAGGAAATTACTTGTATGCAAATTAAACAGTCCACTTGCGAGCTCGGCTCGACACTCGCTATGCCATTTAGTATGCGTTACGATAGTCATGACGTGGCAATATATCTTGCAGAGGGTATAGTCGGAAACGTCTTCGGTCTACATTTGTTGATTCATGATTCATCTTACAACGAGTAGCTGGAAAATACAATATATTTATTAATTCAAAGAAGATATAGTTACAAAAGAATGAAAGCAAAAGTGCATATATAACTGTCGTGCGTGTGATATATAACTTGCAGACAATATTCAGATAGATAACCTAATGGCTAATTAAACAGATAAATAGAAAGTATGTCCTTAAATATATCTGTATGCGAGATATCTAGAGTAATTTTTTTCTCTTCCAATCATTAAAAATTATTTACTAAACAAAAGGCCTGTTTAAAAATATATTCTTATGATATCTTAGAATATTTGACCACCATGTTTTGCGTGCGTTCTTTGATTTAAATATTGCCCTCGATTTATAGAGGAAATATAAATTGTCATTTCAATCGTTTCAGGCAGAAGGGCTTTCAAAACATGAAGAAGATAATAATATCCACGGCTTAAGCAGACATAAGAGTCGGAAACCGAGCCGAGGCAAGGATTTGTACGTAACTGTGTCAGAGCTACAATTAGTGGCAAAAGGAAAACTAGAAGTTACCTGTGTCAGTACTATACCGGAGTTCAGGAGCATAGAAGACAAGTTTGCGGATGTGAGAAACGAGACCGTTATAGGTAGGTACATAACAAAAACTATCATCATCATCAGCCCATACATATTCCCACTGCTGGAACACAGGCCTCCTATGAGGGTTCAGGCTATAATCCATCACGCTGGCCAAGGGCGGGTTGGCAGATGTCACATGTCGTCGAACTTTTGATTCTTAGACATGCCGGTTTCCTCACGATGTTTTCCTTCACC
>NC_052120.1:4555927-4567086 GCF_012273895.1 Zerene cesonia | reverse complement strand
GTGGTGATGTTATTGAAATTGAAAAATCAATTTATTTCCTGCGCGCTCGCCCGGTCTCGAACTCCGACTTATCGATTTTGAAATCCGAGGTTCTCACCACTGAGCCACCACTGCTTTAAACAAAGAAATATATTTCATTCAAACTTATCATGATGTTAGAACACAAAAACTAGTTACGTGCACAACGTGTTCAAGAACGCTTTATACACAACTTACAATTTGGACACAGTGAATCTTATTGAACCACTAAGCCAATACTTCATTTTAAATTCAACTTTCTCTCTTTGGTTTCAGTGGATGTAATACGACCTACGGCGCAAGAAGAATTAGCCGCTAACCTCACTACGGGACAAAGCACATCTGTGGCCAGCACTTCAATTATCTCCTCTTTTATTACGCATTTTATATTAGTTCTCTTTGTCATTTGACTAATAATACCTTTTCAATGTTTTTAGAAATCAGGCTGTGATAAAATTATTCGAGTTTAGACATTGCTCGGGCTTACCAATTAAATATTTAATAGGCGAGCTTGACTTAAACGTGTTCTCTGGCTCACTGCTGTGAGCTTATAACAAACCATCGATATAATGTGTAATGTAATTAACATGCTACGGGCTAGTAAAAGCATAGAATTTCAACAAGTATTTGGATACTTTTGTAATACATTCCTACATATCTCTATATCTTATATCTATAGTTCCTCTAAATAGTTTCAATATAGGTAATATACCTATGCATAATTCAAACAAGAAATAAATATTTTAGCAGCGTCTGCTAATGATGTCCCTGGCATATTAATTACAAAAATATCATTGTGTTCCTTTTAACATAATATTAAATACATATCATACTTGTTTAATTAAGTAATATCCAATAAACGCGATCAATATTTTCAAATTAAGATTAAGATTTTCAACTTGATAAGATAGACTTTTGAAAAGAAAATACCTAGATAACAAAATTTAATAGTCATAATGATCGTGAAATAAGGTTTTTAAAGTTACCTTATTGTGCCTAGATTTTATCGAAATCGCCAAAACATATCATTACTCCATTGGAGATAGTACCTAGTTTGTAAATATAAATTAATTTTGTTTACAAATTATTTATTTATATTATTGTTGAAATGTTATACGCAAATTGTACCAAAGCCTCAAATCCAAATTATTTTAAGTAGACGTGCATAGAATGGATACAGTGATTGAAGCCCTTTAGATACACTATTAAAAAGGCTCTTTGTTTACTTGGGATCAAATATTTTAGGACTAAAATAATTATATGGACATTAGTTGATAGCTTCTCGTTCCGAATAATGTTAGTTCTTCATTTATACCTAGGTACCTATATATTGTTTTATATATAAATAGAGACTTATACTTTACTTATGAGTTATTGTTTAAAATCATGCAAAATCTCTATGAACCGTGATAAAATGAATTATTTGTATAGCAATTATCTGTTACATCCGGCTAATATGTAAATATTTTATACGAAATATCATATCAATCACATAAGCTCGATATTGAATTCGAATATTTACATAACCTAACTTAGTCTTTATACCTTCTTCATCTTATATCATAAGGTAGAATAAAATAATAATAACTTTAGTGTTAGATTTAAAAATCTCGAAAACCATAGATCATAATTCATTTATTCGAAAATAATCATTTGAAAAATAAGTGACCTCACGATGTTATAAACTGTTTTGCAGGAACCTGGGTCTTAAATTTAAAATAACACTATATTTATTGATAAAACAGGTTATAACCAAGTGCGGACACAATTATATCAGTGACATATTTTATGAAATCAATTACATTGCAATACCAGGTAATAGATACCACTTGATTTTTATTATGAACAGGCACTCTATCTACAAGCACTGCGACTGATTAAATACAGAATTTTGATTATTATTGATAATGATGTAGATATACAGATACAGCGAATTTCTCTCCCTCACTCACGCACCTTTTTTCTTGGAAAACGCAAATTTACGCATATTCAAGGCCGTCGGGGACAGTTCCCTGGGTCATAACCCAGTCGGACTCCCACTACAACAGGGGGCAACCGACTAAACTCCATTGTGTACCGTCGAGCCGCTTTCAGAGGCACGGGGTTGCAGTTATTGTATAGAAGTTATCCACAGCAAAGCCTAATTCCACTGGTCTAAGTTTAACTTTTACTACCTAATGGCCCTTCATTTATAACAACGAAATTATATTGCTCGAAATTTAATTGTGAATACGAAAATCCGTCCCATAACCTACTTCCTCCTTATGGATGGTTGTTTGCCATATTATGATGTCTCAGCGTTGCAACAACGTGTAAATATCCCGTCAATGTATTTGCCTCTATTATATAAAAAATATGAAGTTTCCTTCAACAATTTCTATAAAAGCGTGGGACCATACAACTATTGGGAGATCAAATACTGCTTACAAAATAAAGGTTATGTTACCATCGTACTTCCTACTAATATTATAAATGCGAAAGTTTGTAAGGCTGTGTGTGTGTTTGTTGCTCTTTCACGCAAAATCTATTGAACCGATTGCAATGAAATTTGATACGTAGACAGCTGGACAACTGGAATAACATATAGGCAACTTTTATCCCGATATTCCCACGGGATACGGACTTACGCGGGTGAAACCGCGGGGCGCAGCTACTAAATTTCGCAGCTAATAAATTTCAAATCGTTTATTTCCTACTGTTGCAATAAATAGTTTTATGAGTACTATTAAAAAGTAAAAACTATATATAACAAGTCTTAGAAATTTGAACTTTAATTTCTCGATTTGTATGTATATATATATATATATATATATATATATATATATATATATATATATATATATTTTCTTTTTTTTTTAATCGCCTAGCAGGCAAACGAGCAGGCGGGTCACCCGATGGAAAGTGACACCCGCCGCCCATAAGCACTTGCTGTTAGGTACATCGCGAATGTGTTGCCGGCCTTTGATATAATAATATGCCCTTTCCTTGAAGGTATCCCCATGGAATGTGCCTAGGAACACCGAAGATGGTAGATCTTTCCACAGGAGGGTTGTTCTTGGCAAAAAATGCCGAGAGAAGCGCACAGTAGTAGTGCGCCATACATCCAGGTGGTGCGGATAATATTTTAATTTGTGGCGTGAGGTGCGGCTGTGGAACTCGGCAGCTGGCACCAGTTCAAAAAGTTCCTCAGAACACTCCCCATTATAGATCCTGTAGAACACGCATGTAGATGCAACATCTCGCCGCGGTGAGAGCGGATCAAGCGAATCGGAAAGCTCAGTGTCGTCAATAATAATACGTACGGCTCGTCGCTGAACGCGGTCTAGGAGGAGGTCTGGAAGGAGTTGATATTGGGGTGTTCCGGCCCAGAGGTGAGAACAGTATTCCATATGGGGCCAGCATTGAGCTTTATAGAGTTGGAGACAATGAGCCGGTGTGAAATACCGTCTCGCTCGTGCGAGCACCCCTAATTTTTTCGAAGCTGTAGCTTTATCCTCCAAAAAAATCACGAAACTGGACGTCTGCCGTAATTTCGACACCAAGAATTCCGATCATTGATTTAACCGTTAGGGGAGTGTTCTGGAAGCTAATGGATACGGCAAAGGGACTTTTCAGACTATATACAGGTGTCCCACATGTGCTCCCACGCTATGCTCAATGGAACTTATAGTACCTACTGCATACGCTGATAACGTAAAAAATACTCATTAAATCTCACATGATTTTTTTTTTCAAAAATAAGACCTATTCTTCAAACTGTATTTATAGACCCCTGCCTGAATATCCGCCCACCTTAGCCACCTGCGTGTGTTCATACATTTATGATTATGTTTTCATAGAGTGTGGTTACGGAGTGGATTGGCAAAACATGTCGGTTGTGCAAAGTTAGGGATTTTAACATACAGTTTTTACAGCACATGAGGGACATCCTGTGTGTATCATATCTCTTTTTTTTTGTTTTTGATAACATAACATTAGATTGTTTCATTTTAGTTAAAAACATCGATCTTAATTAATTTTAATAGCAATTATTTCACTATTTATAAAATTGTTTTCATATAAATAATAAAATATTTAAGCTTATCTATTACATATAATAAGACAGTAAAAATCGAGTGTCTGTACATTCATATTTTTCCAAATAACTAATAGGGGGCGATTAAAAAAGAGAGAAAACAAAGAATTAATTTTGGAAAATTTTGTGTCTGGTACTTTATAACTTCGAAACTGCTGCGTTCAGCAGTTTCGAAGTTATAAAGTACATTATACCCATTTTAACGTGGTTTTCACAGATGAATTACATATAATTAGGAGCGTTTTCAACGTTTTACGTTTACGTAAACAAATTTAATTTTCTATAGGTCTGGATAATTATAGTTTCCACAGGTTACGCAAAAACTGACTTACACATGGGCGGAGCTGCGAGCAACACGTAGTTAATTAAAAACTTGGATGACAACTCAATTATGACAACATTCATTATTATCTCGTAGATACGTTTCTCTTGACACAAAGAAACGGACATTTAAAGGACTTAACGTTGTGAACCAATGACTTAATCTAATAAGGTTTACATATAATAAAAAAATTAAATTATACATTTTAAGTATGCATAATTTTTAAACCCACTTCAATTATTATTTTTGAATGTGATGTGACCACCTCCTTGGCGCAGTGATTAGCGTCCAAGGGGTCCTGGGTTCGATTTCCGGAAGGCACGCACAAAAAAACGTCAGTCTGGCAGGACACAGAAGACTGATCACCTGCTTGTCCACAAAGAAAATTGATTAGTGAAACAGGTGTATATAATCTGCCCCATACCCCACTAGGAGATACGGGACTCCACTAAAAACTATGTTTCTGTCGCCGTAAGATTGTAAAAACCGTTAGAATAGGTATAGTCTAACTCGTATGAGTCCAATGTACGTAGCATTGAATAATCAAAGAATAATGTGAATATATCGGAGTTATGTATTATGTCGGGGCATTATTTATTTTTTATGTAATATTGGGCAACTGAGCTGCAGTTCGCCTAATGCTAAGCGATCACCACCGCACATAAGCATTTGCAGAGGTAAGTCCGTTGCAAATGTGTTATTCGCTTTTAAGGGGTAAAGGATAAAAAAAGGATTGACGACGGGAATAAAGGAATAGACTAGGAAGGGTGAGGAAAGGGATATGGGCCTATGCTACTATTTCATGTCGAACTTCTGTGGGGGTGTGGTAACTTCCCCGAGGCGAGTTGGCCCAATTCGTACCGAAGCGTGCTCGACTCGCACACTCAGTTTCAAAATTTACTTCTCCCTAACGACCGTTCTCTGCAGATCGACGGAGCCGAGCCTTTTTAATTAAAATAAACAACCGAACCTAAATCATCATATTGAATACCCTTTTCGTACAACAAATAATGCGTTAAATTGCAAGCAGTAGTAGTTTAGTATGTAGTAGTAGTTCAGTATTGCAATCAGTAGGTATCACATTTTCGACTCAAGTATATATTCTCGCGGGATACATTATAATCTACCGGCGTTTACAATTTTACGGTGACACCCACTCAGATAACAATTATCATAAACATTTTTCAGTTCAATTGATTAGCCGGAAAATAATGGCGATATGAACATGTTTATTGTATGGTGTATCTTTAATATATTAAAATCTATCTACTGTTTAAATTAAAAATCTATAAATATACAGATCTCCAATATCACATCTGCATTTTCTTTTCAACCTTGACCTATAGCCTATGAAGCCTTAAATGAATAACACAAACTATTTAAATTTCATCCTTCAACGCTCCGTGGGTGATAAGTATGTCTTAACTGATCCGGCAAACGTTCTGCCCTTATCACTGAGGGGTATGAAAATTTATGTTATGCAATTCTCAGACCTACCCGATATAATCAAAATTAAAAAAAAATCAGTCCACCGTTGGAAGGAGTTTGATAACAAGCACCGTGACAAGACAATCTTATATATTAGAAAATAAGATAAAATAAAAAATTAAAATATTACAAATATCTCTCGCAATCAGGAGAGGGGGAGAAAAACGAAGTCTATAATATAGATCATGAATGATTTATCCTCCATTTTATTCCTTTAACTTTTTTATTCTGTATTTTTCAATTATAATGGTTAATTACACGAGACATTGAAATGGGGCTGGGACTAACAATGACTACCTATAGGTACCAAGTCAATCTCAATCTTGTATAATTAATGCATCAACCCAAAAATACCAAAATACCGGTTTGCCATACGTTTCCTGATCCACATTTTATCAAACGCATTATGCATATTAGCATATATGAATACAAAATTAATATCATTTACTTACTATTAATTGGAAGGTAAAATAAATAAAAATCATGGGTATTTCAAACAATTTTATTCATATTCTACTAATACTATCTTCAAAATATCTTTAAAATAATTTTAATATAATATCACACCATGTTGAAAAACATCACATACCTAATGAAATTGGTACCTACACACATTAAAATTTCTTTATTGAAATCACTCTGCTATATAATCTCTATGCAAAGAAAATGTTAAATGAATGCATTACTTTATCTATGGTCTACTGCTAAGTGCTAAGCACGTGAAGTTTCAACACGCGACTAGCAGACAAAAGAATATAATGAACAAAATAAAACTTCGATTGAATGTTACTTCTATGTTTAAGTAGGAAGCATAATATCTTACTAATTAATCCAAGAATAACAAAGGAAATTACTTATATGTTCAAATTTCTACCTAAAAATAAACTAGTTTTACTTGTTTAATAGTCAAACTATTGAACTCCATGGATTAACAAAAGAAAAAAATAAAATTAATATTAGTAAATAAACAACATTTTAATTTAAATAATTAATGAAATATTGATACAACTATTGACAACAACAAACTTAAAAATCTTATTAAATAATATTTTGTAATCTAATATTTCCTAGCATTACAGCAGTAAGGTAATTTACAATCAATTTACATTTTTGTAAAATTTCAGGCCAAAGAAGTGATGGTTTTGTAGTGATAAGCAACACTTATACTAAGGTACACAAAATGAATGATTAAATTTTTCAAAACATACTTATCATACATAATCATCGACCAATACTCAATATGTTTAATAGTTAGAACAATAATCTATATGTAATTCAAATTGTTATTGTACTCGCAATACTCACCAAATTATATAAAATAATATTCATACATTGTTTTACAGGTAGAAAAGCAAATTAAAGGTGTGTTATAACCCTTATAAGTCTCGATTGGATTAATTACTTACTTGTAATATTTCTAAATAGTGACACACTTAATATTAAATATTAGATTTCTTGTTGATCTCTACATCATAATTTTTCAACATAAATTAAAATTTCTTAATTTAACTCATTACATGCATCAGTGCAAATGATTTTGATATCAAAAAACACATGTTGTGTACTTCAAATTTCCTGAGGATTATTTTACATTTATTTTATATATAATAGTAAATACAAATAAAATTTGGGCAGATAATAAATGTATTTAATGATATTCTATGGACTTTTTCAAGTTCAATGGAATAGAGTGCATTTTAAATAGCAATAAATAATTTTAAATAATTTACACAAAATTATTGCAAAATATTTACACAAAGGAAAATTTTAATTTCTAAAATGTGTCTAATACGCACAAATAAATAAGAAAGTGCCTATTTAATTTGACAAACACTTGGATATCTAAGAAACAATATAACTTATTATTCTTAATCATGGCAAGTTTTTAATTATTCTTATATTAAAACATGCTCCAAATTTTTTTGCATCTTTACTCATAATTTATGAACAAATATGAGTAAATATCAATATTTCTTTACCAAAAAAAAAATTACTTTTTCAAAAAGAATAAAATTAAAAAGGGATGTTTATTTATAGAAATTTAAATGTTAATTACGTCAGGTACACAATCTTGGAAATATATTTTTATAAACTGATTGTCCATATCACATTTCAATAAGTAGGTATAATGAAAACCAACTTATGTGGACATAATTAGCATTTATAATTTATCCTTATTTTGATTTATAAAAAGAATAATACCTGACTATCAAGATTTTCCCGTGCTCATAAGCATAATGTGATATATATGTTATTTTAAGTTTTATTATCATTATCTTTACATAAGACACTACAAGAATGACTTTGTAAACTACTTAAGAAAATTTACTAGTCAATACTAATCAATATGTTAACTTGTTTATAGTTTATTATCTAGCTGTGTGACTATTTGATTTGATACAACTTTAGTAGCTAAAGATGCATTTGGAATGAGAAACCTGTCCATATCTTTAATAAGCAAATTGTCACCATCAGGGACACCATACTTAAAAGTAATTAGCTCAGGATGTCTCTTTTTTGCAGTGATTTTAACAATAGTTGAGAGTAACCTCCTTGATAACACCTTTGCTTGGCCTTTTTTATTAGGAATTTCACGTAAAATTATCAAATGAGTTTCCGTTATCACTAGATATGAATCATACATATGTCCATTGTATAATACTTCCTGACATTGAAAACTATCAATTACATTTGGGTTTTTAAGGAATGACTGAACATCTATGACCTCATCCATCATTTCACTGCTTACAGCATCACGTCTCATATCGGAATAGTCATCTTCCTCTTCATCATTGATACTGAATACTGGAGGAACATTTCTATATCTATTTTCTTTCCTATCGGTTGCAGAAACATGCCACTCACTTATATTAGCTGCTGAATTAGGATTGACAATATATTCAATTAGTTTTCCTTTTACCTCTTGACTTTTTGCCTTCATTGCTGACGACAATTTGCTGAATAGTTGTATAGCTGGAATATTATCGCGTCGTTTGGATTTTCTCACTTCTTTTCCTAAATTGTTATTATTAGGAGCACATACCAAACATGTAGCTGGATTATGATCCTCTAAGCAATCTGTCATATGTGGCCCAAAGTAATCATGTATAGCAACAAAACCTCCATCAAGCATAGAAACATGCTTTATATTTCTTTTAAGAAAGGAAGCCACCACCATATGAGCATAGCTATCTTCTTCAGTTCTACCAGAACCAACAAAACACAAATGTTCTCCAGCTGCAAGGGAACCAGCGGCCAATGCCTGGCGTTGTGCATTTAGCAATCCCTGAACAGCAGTGTTGAAAGCATTAGGCTCTTGTAACATAAGGTTGCAATCCAAATGAAAAGCGGTAGAAAGGTGACCTGCATTATACTGTTCTGCTGGCCGACAGTCAACTAAAAAGAATTTGACAGTGTCAGAGTCCACTGCATCAACAGTTGCACTCTCAATAAGTTCATGGACAGCCAAAGGAAGACATAACGCTTGAGAATATAATTTTGAATTGATTTCCAGGCCACTCTCAGAAAATAGTACTTCTAAAACATCCTCTCGGAAGGACACAGGTGTCTTCAAAGAATAGTAATGAGCTAAAGAACAGAAGTCAGAGACATCATTTGCTTCTAAATCACCTGGCATTTTTCTTAAAGTTTCAATTATAGTTGTCTTATCCTCATCTTTCATTTGTAATAACTGTTCCCTCGCATTAATAATCATAATAAGACACAAAAAGAAAATAAAGAATGGATCAGACCTTTGGAAATATAAGTCCCACATGAAGAGAACAACTTCTAAGTTGCAGGTGCCAGCAAAAAGGGATCGAAGCCAAGGCATGCAATATTGTTCTGGAGTGATGCGCTTTGTGTCCAAAAATGAACAAAGTTCAGGATCATGATATTGTATAATCAATCTCAATATGTGGAATGGTACACCATTGGGCACACAACCATTTGGAATGTATAATTTTAAAATCATTTCAAATAAATTATAAGTATCAGATCTTGGCAATTTTAAACTTAGAAGTGGATATAATATCTCAACTAATCCATTATTACAGCTGTAATTAATTGATTTAGATTTACAATAGAATGTTATGATTGATTCAATATATGATATGACAGAGAGCTTTTCATCATCATCATTATCAAGTTTTTTGACAAATTTTTTAACATCGTCTCGAAGCTCATTTTGGTTTGCTAAATCAAATATTTCATCAAACAAAAGCAATTGATTACCACTATCTTGACAATTTAGACATAACAGCCAAACATCTGCTCTGAGGCTATCGGGAATTTTTTTACCTTTTGTAATAAGATTAATTTCTTGTGCTGAGCAACCATCTAAAAGCGCAGATTCTAGCTCAATCAACCTGAAATAACAAATCGTAATGTAAACATCGCAGATAAATGAGAGCGTAATAGTGTAATAACTCGATTATTAAGCAAAAATTATTTAAAAAAAGAATATTTACCAAGTCGTATCTTCATCCTCTCCCGTCATATTTAAATTAAGATTAGTCCTAGAAAATAACTAAGTAATATGTGAAGGCCTACAAAAACGTCCAATCGTCCAATCACTTTTACACCAACTAAGCTCTTCTTAAATATAGCTAATTAAGACACAATACTCTTGTTCACTATATCACTTTAGTATAAAAGATTATGTTCAAGCAAGAATAATAAACATAGTCCTTATTTTTTTTTCAGAATAATATTAGTCGATACTCAAAAGTTATAGTCAATTCACTTAATCACATATCGTTATCGCAATCACTTGACATTTCGACTTTAGCTGACATTGACAACTTCTACAAACGTATTTAAAAATAGCAACATAATATTCCACCGTCCACGTCGTTTATCTCGCGAACAACAATTTTTACCTACTCAGGTTTAAGCCCCCGAGTCGATCTATTCATATTAAAATAAGATAGTTACCAGACCATGTCTGCAGATTAAATAATAAAAAAGGAGTAATTGCTATGCAATGTGGATTTTTATTCTTTTACTATTTGTCTGTTTGTATGTTCGTTTATCACGCAAAAACTATAAGATTATGACTATGTTATATACGGTGAAGGGTTTACATTTTATTTGAAATAAACACAACTTTTAGAGGTGGCCATTCGAATGGATCTTTAGATTCGGAACACGTCTGAAACGTCTGGAACTTTTTTTAAGTAGCGTATATGAATTTGAATTAAAAGAATACGGCTGTATTATTAAATCAGGTATTTTTTTTTATTTTAAGCCGGAAAT
>NC_052120.1:4487812-4555827 GCF_012273895.1 Zerene cesonia | reverse complement strand
GTATCCCGTAGGAATATCGGGATAAACGTTGCCTATATGTTATTCCAGTTGTCCAGCTATCTACGTACGAAATTTCATTGCAATCGGTTCAGTTGCTTTTGCGTGAAAGAGTAACAAACATACACATATCCTCACAAACTTTCGCAATTATAAATGTTATGTACAGTTTAATATGATTTCTGTAATAATTAATTAATTATGAAATAGATCATCGTCTTTTTAATTTACTTTATCTCTAATTTACATCTCTCGATTAAAATGGAGGCAATAGTATGTATTGCACTAAATGGATTCTTAATACCTACAGTATTGGGTATATAAGATCAGAATCAAGTCGGTACGTACAAAAAAGAAAAAAAATCGAAATTTTACCTCTTTAAGTACACAGCCAGGCGCTCTTGTAGCGACACGAGATGTATGTGTGAGTGCGAGGATTGGTGGAGTGCTTGATTCAGATTCAGGTTCAAAGGTCTTGAGGAGACCCCTCCGTGAACTGCGTTCACTCATGGACACCCGATACTTGTGGGAGTTGGCTTGAACTTCATCCATCTGTAATATGTAGGAAATCGAATGTAGACTATAATACACTAATCACGTAAAGATTATTGCTTTCGGGGTACAATTTTTCAATAATAAGATACATTAAAATTTTTGTTAACTCTTGTTTGTCACATTGTTTATTTAACAACAAATATATTTACGAAACTCATTCTCAATTCTTTAATTCAGATATTGAGTTTTATAACGTGGCATTTTAGTAATTAAGCATTTATTAAATAGGAAGATTGTAACTGTATATTTGAATGTGAATGGGATATGAGATTACCTTTTTGCCATTAATAAACCATGTGATGTGCGGCGCCGGCAGCGCAGGCGCGCTGGTGCAGTTCACTCTGAGAGTCTCATCGAAGCTCAAATATCTACTTGGAAAGTCGATACGGGGGTGGTGTTTTTGGGGATCTTAAAAAAATAAAAAAAAAATGTAATCCTTACATCTTATATGCACGTTGAGGAGAAACTTAGAAATTTTGTGGGTATGGAAATACTTCGGTTTTTTCATAAGAACTGAGGAAACATAGGTGGTAAAAGTCGGCGTAGTCAAAGAGAATTCCTATCGGAATAAGAAGTTTCACCGGTGTCAGAAGTAGCCCGTGTCACCTTCTCGTCTTCTACGTACCTCCAGAGACAAAAATCACAATCAAGGACAAACAACAAACACACATTTGCATTTATAGGTAACTAGCTGCGCCCAGCGGTTTCACCCGCGTAAGTCCGTATCCCGTAGGAATATCGGGACAAAAAGTTGCCTATATTCCAGTTGTCCAGCTGTCTACAAACCAAATTTCATTGCAATCGGTTAAGTAGTATTTGCGTGAAAGAGCAACAAACACACATCCTTACAAACTTTCGCATTTATAATATTAGTAGGAAGTAGGATGGTAACATAACCTTTATTTTGTAAGCAGTATTTGATTTATAGTATATAGTTTTTATATTTATAGTAGGATATAGAAGTAAGAATTATAATGATCGCTATAATAGTTGCCCCTGCGAACATTGCAGACAGATTGTGTGAATGTTTTCCAGTCCATTAGTTAATTTCCTGAAACTGAATGATTTCCCGTCCGCTTCCGCACCCTGTTGCCTCAATTATGTGGCACGCTGTACGCTGTTTTGGCCCACAAATTTACATTTAAATGAAGAAGTGAGTGAGTGTGTTGCAAATGTTTATATATTTTATAGGTACATATAAACTTAGTATAGTATTACGTTATCTGTAATGTGAACACAGTCTATTCTTTTTTGAAATAATTGATTGCGCAATTAATATTTTTTTAACGTAGAACAATTAATAAGTTATTTCCTTGTATCATTGCAATGGTTTATGCACATTGGTATTTCAAGATAAACAATACTCTAGGTAAAAGATATAGTTCTTTTTAGATGGTAGATCGAAATAAATTCACGATACATATAATAGCATAGAAAAGTAGCGAATTTACATTTCGTTAAGAAATGTTCTATGGGAGGCCGGAGCCAGCATCCCAACTAACACACGATCGGATGGTAACGAATTCTAAGCAATAAAAAACGGACCACAATATTTGTTACTCTACCCGCACGTGATAAATTACCCGATCGAAGAAATAAACCATTGCAACCTTTTTCGTACAGAAAAATCAGTAGTATTGAAAATTTCCTTACTTTTTCTACATTCAACAAAATAACAATACAAATTAAACAAACAACCTTAATTCTAAAATAAACAAAACTTTGACTTTGATATTTAAAGTGTATAGTTTGTTGTAGAGCCCATAGGGCTGATTGTACCTAATAGCTAATTTTTTAGAAACATCTATTTTATTTTTAAAGACCTATCCACTAATGAGTCTTTAAATTTAATCTTATACATTTTTCATCACATAAAATTTTTCAAAATCAGGGTTTTTACGTGCTTGACGCAGTTGCAAACTGACAAAGAGAAATACAATTACTAACCATTGTTTTGAGGTTATAAAATATCCATGTTGCCTACCTTTGTCTTCGTCGCCCGTGGTACAAATATAGCCTACGTCCCACAGTGAAGTTGCAGCTTTCGAATGGTGGAAGAATTTTTGAAATCGGTACATAAGTTTTTGCGTGAAAACAGACAAAAGTATAAAAGTTTCCTGCTTATATATTAGTATAGATGATATATTCTACAATTATGATTTAGCATTATTGGTCACCTTGACACTATGCAGTGATTTCTTCTAGACAACCAGAGTAACATGTTTTATTATATAATATAGTCTCATTCTATAACAATGTCTTTTAATTAAGCTTTATTTCGACTATTATAAGACAAAGATTTTGTAAATATGTATTTTGGGTCCTATTCACTTACAATACAGTTTATATTTCGGCTGTTAGAACCTAAGCCGAGGTCATTATTGCAATGCGCGAGGCAACAAAACGATGCATTCAATTTGGTTATGGATGGAATTTGTGAAGAGAGAATTTTGCATTATTTGATGAATATTCAGGAAGTGCGGCATTAGTATATAATTACGATAATGTAATATTTATTAACATTTCAGAACAATGTCTGTAATCGGTCCAGTGGTTTTTGTAAAAGCGTTACAAACATAACAAATACGTTTCTTTTTTTTCAATTATCAATGAGAGGTTTAAGTGTAAACAAAACTCAGATATAGTAAAACTACGAGAGAAAAATATTTTATATTAATGAAGAACACACTGTAACTGCAGCTACACAATTATTATAGATGAATTGCGATAGTTCACTATAGCACACGATGACGTGAATCCGTGTGCAATTTCATATGACACAATTTAATTATAGTTTTTGGAACATAAAATTGAGTTAAATATTTTTATATCTGTGTCAATAAATCCATTTACGTGCGAATTGCACGCAGTAGGGTGGCAATGTGAGGTAAATACGTTAAATATTTATATATTTTAAAACTACTTAAAACAGTCCAATATATAAATATTACACACAAAACAACATCATGACCTGCATATTATAGACCTATTTTTGAATTCGATGTACGAAATCAAAACGAGTAAGAAAATCTAAAGATTACCATTATCCTGTTATCTTCTTGAGCATATTATATTTTAAACTATTTACGCTATGCTTACATAGCTTATAAATATAATTAATTATTGTTTTTTACAGTATGGTTGGGTTTCAAAATAAATACTAATAGTATCTAGGCAAGCTGTATATAAAAAGTCATTGTCAAAGACTTCATAAAATGTGATTTGAATAACACTTTCAATATTAGATTAAAGGTTAACGAAACAAAGGTTTACATACGGAATACTGTAAGTTGCTTTTCAGGAGACGCTTTTGTATAGATAGGTGTGTCAAGGGATACTTCACACGAGTAGCTGCCGCTCGCTGCGAAGTCAAGGTTCTGCAGGATTATGGAGTTCTCTGTTGCGAGAGCGATCTGAAAAATATGGGAAAATCTTTTTATTATGGAATTTTTATACATAAGTTGTCCTAAAAGTTCTTTTAGTACAGTGGTGGCGAAGTGTTTTACCTTATTGGGAATTTGCTCTCCGCTCGCGACTGTGCTCATGTGGATTACAAAATATTGTATTACGTGGACAAATATTTATTGTGGGAGTCGAGCACGCTTCGGCACGAATTGGGCCAGCTCGCACCGGAGAAGAACCACACCCCCACAGAAAACCGGCGTGAAATAGTGGCATGCCTTTGTACGTACGGTGAGTGGGAGAGCCGGAAGCCTATTTCCTTTTCCTCACCCGTCCCAGTCCATTCCTTCTTACCAGTTGTGAATCCTTTCCTTTTCCTTTACCCCTTAAAAGCGGGCAACACGTTCGCAGAGGCAGTAAACTCTGTGAATGTTCATGGGCAATGGCGATCGCTTACCATCAGGCCAACCACCAGCTCAGTTGCCCGCTTTGACATAAAAAACACAAAAATCTTTCGAAGAAGTAGTATGAGATTTTTATGACTTTAGATGCGTATATCTCGATATTTATTTGCTTTACCAAAAACCTTATTTAGAAACCATTGTTTTATTTTGAGGGACCTATTTACACCACTTACTAATTTAATTACATGATTATAACGCATTAATTTCCTCGGATACATATATGAATATGTACCTATTAATTTATTCCACATAAAATAAATAATTATTTAACTATCACAGATTGTTATGTTTATATTGCAACTATTGAAAATTGCGATTGTTTCCTTTACTTTCTTGAATTTCTCTGAAAGAGAGAATACAGCGTAACAGACAAAAAAATAAAAATGAATCAAACGTTATTCTATTCTTCAAGTCCAATTTAAGGTTTAAAATATTGTTTTTAAAGGTAAGTATGTATTATATTGCCAGCTATTGAAACGCAGGCAACAATGTAGGTAATAAGTATATTCTAAGTAGGTATACTACAAGCTTTCCAATATTTTAACGATCATTATAACCACAACAACGCTCCAAGAACAATTTGTCTTAATTAATGTTAAAAAGGTGCTTAAAATAAAAGCTTCTGTTTTTTACGTATCGAAGTCAGGGTCTTGCACTTAGTCTATCAGTAATTCCCAGACTGACCTGGAAGCGAGGTCGACCTGTTACGCCCTCACGCTCAAATGAGAAGGGTACATGCAACAGAACGTAAGTTAAACCGAATTAAATTAAATGCGCTTTTCCAACGCTGTTTTTCTATCTGATTGACTTCACTTGAACCGATGTAAATGAGAAAAACGCCTACCTGCTTTATAAATTTACTGGCCTGCATTTTAAGCTCATCTATTTTTTTATCTTTTCGGAATCACATCGAATTTTCTATTATTTCTGAATTGTGCCACCCGCCCCTTGTGGCATTTCAGTAAAATATCAATCAGGATTGATTTCTAATTTCGGTATAAACTACATTTTGCTTATCTTTTTTTACATAAATGTTATGAAAACTTTAATATTTAGTTAATGTATATTTAAGTGCAGGTCATTAAACTAAAAAAAAACTGTTCAGACTCTCATCTTTTTTAATTTTTTATTGAAAACGAATGTAATGAAGGCTATTAACAATCCTCAGAAGTGTAGGGTAATAGGAATGAGTTTTCATCTTAAAAAGGTTCAAGGAGGCAGGAGGCACTGAAAATTCTTTTTACCCAAAAATCTGCAAGGACAAATTGAACCATTCTGTATTATCCGTACTTTTTTAAACTAAATATTATTGAATACAAATGCTTTATTGTAAATATGCGTTGTGTATTGTGTATATTTAGAATCATTTAGAAGATAAAAGCCATAGAATGTTTTGAGTTTTGGAAGAATGATGGGCGTTGAAATGAATCGCTTTTGTACGTTTTCATTCCATTGTTACGCATTTCCACAGTTTCCTGCCAGTTATTATCTGTTAAGTGAGCTTTTATAATTTTAAATTTATTATGCAAAGCATTCAACAGCCCACATCTGATATTGCAAATATGGTGATCGTTACTTGACACGGTTTATTTTTATTATAACCGGGTTTGTATGATCGGATTATTTGTGCGAGAAAGATGTAATGAGCAATTAATTAAAAGAAACAAAGAAGGCTGCTGCGTGCCGTAGTAAGTAGAAAATGGTTACTTTGTAGGCGGCTAGCTTGGGGTAATATAGTAATTTTCATGAAGTTGCAACCTGAGACCTTCTAATTCCTTAAGACGTTTTAACTAAACGGTGAACAGAGCGTTGATGAGAAACTTTATTTAGGGTGTCTGCATGATAAAACTACGTATAGAATTTGTGTTTGTGCGGCTGTATTTGAGCACACAATAAAAATTATGGGTGAAATGAACATTACAAATTACAAAACTGAATTAAATTGCGATAAACTAGCCGCGTCCCGCGGTTTAAACAGTCAAAATGAGTATTTCTTTTAAATCCTAATGTTTCCGTAAGTACATCCATTTGTATTTATTAAAATAATGGTACTTTGATACTATAAACAGATTCTCTCATTTTACTTATTGGTATGACGAAATGTACATAAAATCTTAACTTATGCATTACCACATTTCCCTACACCCTACTTTTACATTTACATTTTTTTATTACTCTCACATTTTCTTGCCTACAAGACAATAATACATATTATTTTATAACAGACACAGACGAATAGGTGTTAATTTTTCACCGAACATCTAAGAACTATGTAACAGTGCGTAATGTTCCATATAGTATGGCTACCTCACCCAACGTCGACCCGGAAAATTAACTCCAGCCGGGCTATTACCCTGACGGCATCCCCACTTCTAGCTTTTAAGGTGAGTCCATACATTCTGGAGTGTTTGCAAATGGCTTACGTTTCGCAACTTAAGGCATGTGAATGACGTTTAAAGCGAGTGTATGAATTAAGGCGTAGTGGATTCCTCGCACGTCCTTTGAAGTGAATAAGGATATTTTGGAATATTGGAGCAAAAAAGTGAGTAAGGAAATAAGTATTGAATATTTGAAGACAAAGACTTGAGTTGGGTGTCAATTACAATTGATATACATTCGATTAGTTATCGCAGCTTGTGTTAATCCTACATTTATTTATTATCAATCAGTTCAAAGTTTTGAAGAGTAGATATATAATTTAGCTTAAAAGATTACTTTTTCTTATTAGTTTAAAATTAAATTGTTGACTTTAATTTATTTTATAATATACTTTTAATTTGATTTGTTATAATAAAAATGTAAAAATTGAGACTGACAATATTTATAGTGGAAATATATTTTAAAAGTGAGTTACAAGCTCGCAACGTGTATCTGACGTTTACGTATAAAATATTTATTTCAGCTTTTCTGGAGCATAAATAAAAGCGAAATGAGATAATATAAAATTTCAATTTATTTGTAGCTACAAGCACCTAACTACCTGGGATTCTTGCACACGTAATGTAATTAAATTCAAATTGAGTATATTTTAACAATTTTGAAATTATTTTCACAGGCATGGCTCAACGTTCACCGCAACAGCAGTCCTTTCAATGAATATTGCATCTGGTTCCAGGGCACCACCAAACCCGACCG
Source organism: Zerene cesonia (assembly GCF_012273895.1). Taxonomy (NCBI): domain Eukaryota; kingdom Metazoa; phylum Arthropoda; class Insecta; order Lepidoptera; family Pieridae; genus Zerene; species Zerene cesonia. The sequence goes on along the minus strand of NC_052120.1, from coordinate 4,548,274 downwards.
ATGACAATATTGCGTATGGGTCCAACTTAATGGGTGCACTCACTTTTTTTTTTAACATAACCACTGCTTAAAACGGTGAAGGAAAACATCGTGAGGAAACCGGCATGGCCAAGAATCAAAAGTTCGACTACATGTGACTTCTGCCAACCCGCACTTGGCCAGCGTGGTGGATCATGGCCTGGACCCTCATAGGAGGCCTGTGTCCCAGCAGTGGGAACATGTATGGGCTGATGATGATGATGATGATGATGAAGTTATTTTATAATTTGTCGTCTTCTATATTTATAAATCTATGTCTAGAATTATTACTAATCTGTATTAATAAAATATATTGTACACTTATAAACGTGAAGATAGGTATAAATTTATTACAAACCTTAGTATTTATAGATATCAATAAAGAAGGTCAAGTATTCTTGACCTTCTTTATTTTAGTATAGTTAGTATTCTAACGAGCAACGTAAAATATATCATAACTTTCATATAAATCTTACAAAGTATTTAGACTAATATAGCATCATAAATCATAAAATGTTATTATATCCGTCGAGAATTACTGTCGCATAAATAAATTAGTGTTGCCTTGTAATAAGGGGAAAATGTTGCAATTTCCTTCATTTATGACCGTTGCTTGCGGGTGTCAGCCCCATAATAGTGTCACGGGAGAGGGCAACCCGACCCTCCCCGTCTTACAACTGTGATTATTGTGTAAATATTATTTACATTTTCTCATAGATTTTTATCAGTTTATTACTATTTTTGTAATATCAGCGTATCAAGCATTGTGTCTTTGTTTTAGTCCGTAATTGAAGGTTATTGAATTCTTACGGCTTTATTCTAGAGAATTCAGAGGCATTCCTATGATTTAGTACATTAAGAAATATATGTATAAAGAAAGAGTAAAACAATAAAACTATATTTCTAATTCTATAGTGCTCTAGTTAAAGAAAGGTAGCCGTATAAAACTTCACACTAACGTTGAGTACAGCGCCGGGTGTCGTGAAGTTCCTGTATGGCGGTTTCCTGTCTCTAATGTATTGGAAGATCTTGGTGCCGTGGCGGAGGAAGACGACTTTATCTAGGAGGTGTGGAGGCACGTCGTGAACGCATCGTAGCCGGACGGAGCCGCCTCGGGCTGCCCATCTCTCCATTTGCAGCTCCACGCGGACTTCTGTGTGACCACGCGCTGAAAGAAACAAAGAGAATGCTTAATGCTCACGACGCAAGCACGCTAAGAGCTCGTTAAAAATAGCTGGCCGATTGAACGTGGATTTAGATAGTTTGTTTCTTTTTTTTGGAATGAACGTACCACAACAACCTATCCTCACTGCGTATTTAGGCAAGCAGCGTTCTTAATTATGGCTTTGGTTTTTACGATTCGTATTCCTAAAATCGTAAAATTTACTATCTATAGGGTTAATTTTCATTCATCTTTAAATTATTAAAATCATTATATTATACTTTTTATATGGCGTCTGAATAAATTTCTAATTCTATATTGAATATTTATAAATCAATTTCAAGACATTTTTTTGTTGTTAGTGTTGAATAATTCTTATGTCACGTTGCCTAGAAAATTTTGTCAAATCTTACACAATTTGCATGAATACACAATGTTATGTTTATATTCGTAGAGGGAGTGCGAGATAAGAATTAACAAGTTGACAGAAAAGCTTAAAGTGTTTGCAGGTACGCAATGACAACGTACCCAAAAGAAAATTATTAATTATATTATTTGTTCTTAATTCTACGTATACAACTTTCATTCAATCGTCGTCAAATGAAATTGCGAACTGCAAATCGAATGTAGGTAAAAGTAACGTATCGCAAACGGATTTCATATTGGATATATCAAATTTACCAACGAAACATTGAGCTGTAGTGTAATTTGCAATCTACGGAAATGGAAACACGTAAAAGTATCGCATCCTCTTTGCGTGCCGTATACCATTCCCGGTGTTGTTATGATTTGCACGGTTTATGAGTTCCGCCTGAACTATGCAACTCTCTAGTTGGTACGCAGAGGTACAATACCGCTGTAATCAATTACAGCCCAATTCGTTATATACGTACAGTAATTTTTTATTAGAATTTCCATTAACAAACTTTTTTGAGATACGCTTTGATTTTGTAATTAAACAACAAATAGAAAAAAAAAACTCGTAGTATAGCATATATATAGTAGCGTTGTGTATTTATAGGACTAATATCATAATAGCCGCAATTGAAGCACAATTTTTCAAATTATATTTATTTCTTTATTATCTAAACAAAGTGCACGACAAGTACAAAATATGTTTATATAATGGGAAAATTTGTAATATATTGTTAGCAATTAAAAAATAATAAATTGAACTACCCTGCATTTATTTTTAAATTTTCTGTGTGATTATTGTAATGTCTAGTTAAGACTTACGTTTACGTAGTACCTATTTAGTAATTTATGCTTGTTCATTGGATTTATCGTTTTCCAATAATAAAAATACATACTCATACTCATACATTCACTAAGATATGGCGTTAAGAATTAAAAATTTCAGATTTAAGTAAAAAAAAAAAACAACAGAACAACAGACAAGGTGCAACAACTCAGGAACGGTCACCATAAATATAGATGTGGAGACTGCGAATTCGGTTTATTCCTATTTAGTCACAAAATCAATAAACTAACTAGGTACCAACTTATCATAGACAGGTTAGAATTCTTGTACAAAAATTCAGCAAATTGTCAAAGAGTTTGAGCATTAAGTTACGTAACATGCAACAACAAATATGCAGCCCTCAGCAGAATTCTACATCGCGATTAAAAGATGAATGTTTCAATTTTTACAAGTTGTATAGAAAGGTGAGTGCACTAGATAAGCTGCACGAACGTCAGTAAGACGAATCGTCCTTTAAATTTTAAATTCCAGTAAGCGAAATATATTACATAGAAATACGATTGTTACTGTCAGAAATATTCTTACAGGAATTTCTTGTGATATCTTGAAAGCTTTCGTTTCGTATTTCGCTGAAATATCTATTGTTGATCTTTTGTTTCTATCTGAGCGGCTGTTTGCTCCATTGAAAAGTCTAAATATTGCCTGGTTTGTGTTACTTGAACATAGTTTGCATGTATTCAATATTATAACGGGTGAGGAATACCATACATACCATATAATCTTTAACAGATTTACTGAAGATACAATAAAGTTATGAGTAATGGTTTATATGCAAGTCAAATAATACAATAACTATTAATAAGAAGGAAACCACTATACAAATAAAAATTATTACTTTCAAAGTGGACTAACAAATATTTGTAAATGGGTTGAATGTAAATGGGTGGTTGTTGTAATGGGTTTTTGTAAGGTGTTCTTTCTCTACATTATTATTTTTTTTTTTAAATGTCACAGTCGGCAATGGAGCTGGTGGAACGCCTGATGGTAAGCGTTACCACCGCCCATGAACATTTGTAGAGGCGTAAAGTCGATTACAGACCTTACCGCTCTACAAATGGATTGCCGACTTTAAATTGGGAAGGGATTAAGAAAGGATTGGCGAGAGGAATAAAGGAAAGGACTGGGAAGGGGAAGGAAAAGTATATGGGCCTCCGGCTCCCCCATTCACCCAACGAAACACAGCAGAATGCTATTTCACGCCGGTCTTCTGTGGGGGTGTGATACTTCCTCGGTGCGAGCTGGCCCAATTCGTGCCAAAGCGTGCTCGACTACCACATACAACATTTATGTCCCATTTAGACTGGACTGTAAATGTCACAGTTATATTGTTTCCCAGCCATTCAGTTATATCTTCATTCCTTCATTTATGAACTCGTTTGAAGCCCATAGAATAAATATTTATCGTTTAATTTTATTCGGTTTTTTCAAGGATAATACGATTTTATTGATATTGTTCCGTGTGAGTGTCGGAAGTGCAGGTATACACGGCGCGTGCCACTGAAATGGCGAGTACGTGGGCGGTGTGAAAATTATGTGTTTTGTATTATGTTTGTACCTCCGTTCTGATTCCGGAATTGTTCAGAGGCCAACGTTGAATTATCTTACGTTGAATATTATTGCACGAAAGAGTAACAATAATATTACCAGAAGGTTAAGCCGAATATTGCAATTGACATATTATATAAATTTTTTGACAAAATTACACGCTCGACTTATATCACGACAGTGTGAACGAATGACGTAATTTTAAATAAATAATATAGTAACAAAATTACTCGAAATATAACGCTTAATATATAAATAGGGTTGGAATCGATTGCACTACACCAATACCCTCTCATGCTTAATATTTTTTAGCAAGCATTTCAAATTAAAGTAAAATTAAGATATATATCTTTCATTGTATTGCGTTTTCTTTGTATAATATTCGTAGATGTAATAAACTAAAATCGTTATCTTTACGTTGAGACTTTACGATCATAGAGCTGAGCGTTTGTAGCTAATAAAGTGTGCGGTAATTATAAACTAGTTTCCATTATAAATTCAAGACTAGCTTAATTGCTTGAGACGTCCTATTATAGCCTAAAATTAATTTGAGTAAACGATCTAGCGGCACAATACTAATTACGGCAAATATTATTTATTAAGTTAAAAATTCAAAAAATAATTCGTATCTACTTATCTAAGAATTATCTGCATCAACAGATCTTCTTGACTACACTGTTTATATAATAATACGCATTCCAAAATATCGAAACACTTGATAATTTAAAGATACACGAGGCACAATCAATTCCCAAATGCATACTAGAATACAAAGAGGAGAGGGTTTTTTATTTGTAACATTGCGTTTGCATTATATATGATAGACCTTTTTAAACTTTATTATTGACATGTTATTTATTGTACTTTTCAGTAAAATAAATCGGTCTCTTCCTGCCTTTAAAAAACTAACCAACTGATATTCTAATTAAATGTAAACATGATTATTTAATTATATCTAGAGCTGAATGACATAGTGAAACTTTAAAAACATCGATTGAGTAGGAGTGAAAGGGAAAAATAAAATACTTCTTTACGAGAGCAGCAGTGAGACCCTTGAGGGCCATAAAAGTGCGTCCCTTTCGTATAAAAAAAAAACCTTTAGCTGTTTTCTACTATGCAACATAATAACTTCTTAATTCAGAGATAACCATATGCTGAAATAAATGAAAAATTTCTTGAATTGAATACATAAAGTGTCGATTATAACGGTTATAGAAAAAATTTCACTATTTTTTTATTATAACATTCATATCATATCACTATGTCATATATAAAATTCGTAAGAGAGGTCGTCTTCTGTTACGAACTTTACTGTAGTCTGTATATTTATATTTATATTATTAGAAAAAGGACTAAGAATATTGGACTTTTTCTAAATGAGTGTAGACTATTCTCTCTGATAAACTGAATAGAGATGATATCCTAAAATAATTCTTTATATTTACATTTAAAACGGGTGACATAACTCTGAATTATTAGTTTTATTTAAATTATGTGTGCCACTGTTATTGTTTGTAGACTAAATAAAAATACACTCATTAAATTAATTAAGTAGATACAAACAAATGTTATATTACTCGCTACGTGTAATGACTTTCTAATGCTAATCTTCCCACATCCAAGTACGGGTTGCACGAGATACACTCGACCTATATTTTGAAATGTCTCTACATGGTTGAAAAAAACGAGTACCTACTATGTGGTACAGATAATTAAAATATACTTTTTAATTTACTTGTCTGTTCATCTTAAATATTTATGCAAAAATATTTAAGAAATGCACGAGGACATCTTACTACAGCATATTTCAAATCTAAATAATATATATTTTACGAAACGTATTCTTGTTTTAGAGGGGTTTTGCTTTTACAAAGTAAGACTGATAAATAATTCAGTTTGTTTTGTCTGCCATTCAAGAGACTATTTAGGACCTTAAATAAAATGTGGAATATAACGATAGCGTTAGAGTTCATGTAAGGATAAAGAAAAGAAGAACCAACGAGCTGTATTTTTAAAAACAATAAAAATAATTGACTATTATTATGGAACAAGAAAATTCGTTTAGATCCTTAAAACGTGGGCGTATTTGCGTAGGTACAAACAATCATATGGGTATAACCTACTTGTTGGTATACCTAGTAGCTATTATAGGTATATACATGTTTCGTTTTGAATTTTGTTGTTTTTAATCTCTCTGGAACATCGTAAATAATTTAATATTCAACAAGACACAGTGAACCGGGTGCGGTTTTTCCTGAAAACATATATATAGCGTAGCAGAAAATGTTGCTTAAAACTTTACCCGTGCTTGAAAAAGCAGATGTTTTGAAAAAATGTTTTAATCAGCACGTATTTAAAGAATTATAGCATTTTTATCATAAATGTGCAGCGATTTCGTTTAATCAGTAATTAGTGTGATTACGACTGTATTTAAAGATTAGCTGTTGCCCACGGCTTCGTTCGCTTCAACTTTGGACGTGAACAATTGGAGGATTTAAAATAAATTAGGGTTTATTTCGATAGAACGGTATAAAAAATTTCTTCAAAAAATTCCTATGTAGTGCTTGCTTATGGTATCTTATAATCATACCGCGAAATTGGTTATATCAGATGATCCACATCTCGATTATTATAAGTCGGCAGAAAATGCCTATCAGACAGAACAATTTTTGCTAAGACGTCATTCCTATACATGTTATAGTGTAGCTGGGCTCTTGGAGTTTCATATCAGGTGTTCCAAATCTTAAAATTTATACTCACAGCAGAAAATGCTCATCACGTGCAAATATTTTTGTTACGGTACAATTTTTATATCTCTTATTGTTTAAGTGGTCTGTTGTGGTTCGTCATCAGGTACTCCAAAACAAATGATTGCCAACGTATTGCCCAGGCTTAATACCTATACAACAAGAGAACATTTCAACAAACATACAAACAGTCACAACTTTTTTGAGACTGGTGCTCTATTACTGTTTTTAAACCCCCCCCTCCCTATTATTAATTTTTAATATATTCAATGTACAGATATAGTTGTATACTCTATAATTATATGCATATACTTAAGTACAGTATGGACCAACCATTGGACCGGACAAGAAATATAATAATTTTTGCTATATTCAAAATAACCAATTAGGTTTTTAACGTGTAACTGATTCATATTCAAGGGTTCATTCATATACCTCTCTACAAGAAGAAGTTTTTTTAAGTGATACAACAAATAATTGATGTAATGATCATTCTGATTATTGTAAATATTTAAATAATAAAAAAAGTTATGATATACTATAATCGCCATCTAACGTTTTTCAAACTATCATAGCATTTGTTGTAGGCATTTATAACATAAAGCATGTAACAAATACAAATACAATGAAATAAAAACAAGCTTCTATTATTCTGTCTGTCACCATTTTGTGCAACATTTTTACGTTTTGTACCGTTTATTTAGGCTGCATTATTAACGGAGCGGTGGTGGTGAAGCGGGGTGCAGTGGCTTGTAATGCCAGATGTTTTTTGTATTTTTTGAAGCAATATTATGGCATAAAGTTGAAAGATTATTTCTAAGATATATGACAGGTCAGTCTAGTTTTTGCGCCAGACCCTTTCTGTCCGTGTGATTAATGCGTTATTTTCCATTGTAGATAATACACAGCAATGAATATGAAAAATACAAATGTCTTTTTATATTGTGATCCAGTACAGTGATTAAATTTAACGAATTATTATACCTATCTATATATACATATTATAATTATTTTATATCTTTCGTTTTTCTGGATTTAACTGACTAAGTTTTACTAAATTTTAGTATACAATTTTTATATATAATGTAAAGTAGAGTAAGAGAGTAAGAGCAATTTACACAACGTTAGTTTAAAGTATATTAGTTATTATGTAGTGTTCTTATATAATTTCGAACGAACAACACAACTATAACTTTTCCTATCGTACCGCTTGTTTGCCGATTAGCATAACTTAAACAAAGTGGTGTACAATAATTACAGTTTCTGAAGTTTTGGTACAGTTTATTATGAAGTATATAATTATTTATTATTATATAGTTTACGAGGTCAGAGGGGTCATCGAATTGGCGCTTTCAAATTTAAAGTCAATATTGTCATGTAAAATTTGTTCGTTATAATTATTAGCGTTTTTTAACATAAAAAAAACATATGATAAAGCAATAGGAAAACAAGGCACTTCAGTGCTGGGACAGGCGCTTTTATAAAAGTAGTGTTTATTGATGATTGGGACTAAGCCACCTACAAATAATAATTAATAATATGATATGAATAAAAAATCATCAATCACCTCTATAATAATATGTAGCATAACTACAGGCATAACTAATTGTTAAAACGCAGTCTACTTTTAAAACGAATCACATTTTACTAATGACAATAAATGCTAAATTAGCTAGCAAATGAATTTTCTCAAAGTTTTTGATTCCCCTGAGCAATTGCATGTAGTTAATTGTTCAATGGACGGAGAATGTTGTTATATTTGACTATGTAGGTGCAAAATGTTTTAGGATTTTTTTTTAAAGAATTTTTTATTAAAAATACATAAAATCGATTGCGGTGAAATTTTAATTAAATATTTCATTAAAATCCATCGATATAATAATATCTATTGATATCTATTATCGAAGACAGGATAAAAAAAAATAGTTTATTTCCGCGTCAAAAATTCAACATTTTTTTTGTTTTTAAATGATTTTAATTGAGGTCGATTTTAGAAGTTTAGATTTTAGTAAATAACATAAATACAGCGAGCACATATTGTAACTGTAATATTTTCTATCTATTAACCTTACATAAAGCTATTAGCGTGATATTCAAATAATTACACATATAGCCGTAAAACATTATTCTCTTTTTAGCGCATTCGATATAATTAGGTGGATGTCAACCAGACAAGTTGGCCGATAAGCCACGTTTTAGATGAATACAGATAATCGAAATTTGCATATCAAACACGTTATTGAGTTGTGCATGTACAATATTTACATTTAAATTATACTTATGCGATGAACATGAGTGTTTTCGTATTACCAATACGCGAATGGAAACATGCTCTAGTTTGTTTTTGGTCGTTTCATTTCATTATGTGTTCAAATATTTACATAGTTTACAATTATTTAATACTTCGCTTAAGACAACAATCGGAGCGAAGTGTATTAAGTCATTTAATTTGGAATATTGCTCGTTCCATGTTCGAACTTGTTTAACGAAGCTGTAAGCTACGTTACCTACGTACATTCTGAAAAAACAGCGTTAATAGAAAAAATACTGATGGATGTTATAAATATGTTCAGTAGCTGCATAGAAAGACACTATGTTTAACCTTTACATTTTGTTTTTTTTTTTTGAAAAAGCATTGTGATAATTTTTTGTACATATAAGTACACGTACTATATAAGGAGTCACTTTAAAAAGAAGGTGCTTATCTACATATTGTATTTCTTACACAGTGTTTAAAAAACCTAAATTCAGCATTTATTTTGGATCAACCTCAAGTGATTTATTATGGTTTGTAAACATCTTGTTTTGTGGAGGCAATGTTCAAAGTGTATTGTATCACTTTTTCCAAAACTCTGTCTTTTTAGACACTTTTTTAATGCTCATGCATATCCACGGCTCCCTTGGGTCCGTGGGACTCCCAATGTCTAGGGAGGCAGTGAACCTAACGACTAAACTCCACTATTTTCCGTTTTACCGCTTTATTCGCTATTCGGATTTATTCGCCGGGAATCATCCACAACCTCAGCAGCGGCCGCGTGTAAACAAGCCCATCAGCAAATGAGAATCCTGGCAAAATCGCCATCGCACCTCCTACTTCTTATGTGATGTTTCTTTAGTTTAGCGGAACACAACTGACGCCGCCTCACCGCTCCGGACGTTGGAACTTTCCACTATCCATCGCCCTCCATCAACACTTTGTGACCCATATTGTAGTTGTTTAATGTAGCTAAATCAAAGATGAAATTGTTTAAAGTTTACGTTTACTTTAGCGTGAACATTTTAATTGAAGCAAGTTGTTATGTGTAATGCGACAAGCCCAACGGAGGCCTAAAACGATACCACATCCTTTGGGACGCGGGTCTCGCCCCTTCCGCGCCAAATTAATTAACTGCAATTAACACGAAATAGTCGTGTTAAAACACTGTATAATATTATGTATATTTAACGACTTTGTTACACGAACTGCCTCATGGCTATTTAATATTTACTTTTGTCAACATTTGCGTTCAGTTTTAAAGTAATTTTCAAATTGCTCTCGAGCGGTTAACTTTCTCAAGGAAATGAACGACAGAACACATCATTTCGTTATCATTCGGATTTGGATTTCAATGTGTTTTTGAAGTGCAGAAGTGTTATATGCACCCCCTTACTTTTGTAAGAAATTTTAACAATATTTCTATTTTTATTATTTTTTTATTTTTTTTTTCATGTGATAGCGGGCAACTGAGCTGGTGGTTCGCCTGATGGTTATTGATAGCAGACATTCGAGCAGACACAATGCCCATTGGTGATAAAAAAATAAATAGCTCTAGGACATGCGCAAAAATAGTGTCAGCTATCAGGATTGTGGAATACGTACGATAAGCTTTCCATAACGATGAAATGATTAATTTGAACGGAGTTTCAGATTTGTACACATAATGGTTTTTCTTAAAAAAACTGATAATATTTCTTTAATGGCAAATAGATGACCAGGGTTCTTCTAGATATATATTTTCTACCAACGTTCCCAAAAACTAAAGAGGTTCCTAATGCGACTGATTTTTATTTAATATTCTTACTTGACAACTCTGTAGATTTCCATCCGCTTGATGCGTTTGATAGAAAATTGTAAAATCGTATTTCGTTACATATTCTATTAATCTGTTTTAAAGTATTCGTTCCCGTCGGTTTCACCCGTGGCTCTCTCTTTTTAAGAACGTAAGAACGTTTCTTGTGCCTTAAAAAAAAAGAAAAAGAAAAATAGCGGAATTGGTCAAGACGTATTTTTCTTGGTCACTCACAGTCGGCAATGGAGCTGGTGGGACGCCTGATGGTAAGCGCTACCACCATCCATGAACATTTGGAGATGCATAAGGTCCATTGCAGACCTCTACAAATGGATTGCCGACTTTAAATTGGGAAGGGATTAAGAAAGGATTGGCGAGAGGAATAAAGGAAAGGACTGGGAAGGGTAAGGAAAAGAATATGGGCCTCCGGCTCCCCCACTCACCGAACGAAACAGAGCAAAATGCTATTTCACGCCGGTCTTCTGTGGGGTTTTGGTACTTCCCCGGTGCGAACTGGCCCAATTCGTGCCGAAGCGTGCTCGACTACCACATACAAAACGTTTTCGAGTTTTACGCTTGGCGACACCTTTTGACGATTCATTTTTATTACATAGATTATTTTATTTGAATCGATAGATAGCGCTTTAGAAAAAAACACAATTTACTTTTTAATTAAACACTAAGAACAAATGACAATTACATTAAATCTGCTTCCTGCCTTCGCCACTCAAAGTTAGTCTTGTCGTCCACAGATTATTTTATTTTTATTTGCTTCACAATGCGAAACTTTAGCTGTAGAATAATATTATTTCGAAATATTAGTACCTACAGAAGTTTCTTTTTCTCAAAACTTTCGCCTTTTTACATTGCATTTTTAACTGCAAAATATGAACAGCAACGTTACACACGATTCCTGTAAAGAGAATTCATATCCTACGACAAACGATATAACAGAGATGGCAGGTGTTTTATTACAAAGGTCTTTCGGAAATAAAAATATCATGCCACAGATCACAATAACAATTTATACCGGAGCGATAAATTGTTTTTAATGTTTTACAAGGACGTGTATATTGGTATTGAAGAATTAAAATCAACCTCGAGCGAGTGCCTCCCATCCCAGTGTTTCTCCTACTAAAATATTCTAGCAGATACCTTACACAGGGAATTTTTAATTGCTCATTTTCAAAAACCACCATTAAGTTGATAATTTTGTATAGCTGCTACTAAAATTTGTTCCGGTAGGTAAATTACGAGAACCTTTCTAGCTTCTTTGAGTAGAGCTCTGATAAATTTCCGTATTCATCTTCCTGCCCACTTTAGCTGAGCACTTAGAGAGTTATGGCGTATCATTACCGCGTTTGGATTTACTTTTGTCATTATGTTAGAATTTAGTTTATAGTTAGTCTATTACAATATAGAAGACACATATAGCAAATGTCGTTTTAGATGATTGATTGGAAAAATATACATTTATTTATAGTTTTTATATTATATTATTATGTAGTTTATTATTATTAATAGTAAAAAAGTCATTGTCGAAAAAATAGGGTCAATCAGAGAAATCAGTGAAAACCTGCGGAGCTAATAAATATTTCGAGTAGCCAAATCAAAAAAGAAAAAAAATACAGTCGAATGGAAAACCTCCTTCATTTTTGGGAACGTCGGTTGTAGTGTATATATATATATATATATATATATATATATATATATATATATATATATATATACACTTACATTGGTAGCAAAAAATATTAAAATGTGCGAAATTATTCCAAAATGATCCGAACGTTGCAAAAGAGGACTTTTATTGAAACGTTAGAAACGGTTTATTCCGCTTTCGTAATGGTTTCTGCCAAATCCAAACTAAGACGATAATCCGACACAAAGACGCCATCAATCACAAAATGAAGTTAAACATGATTGTTTCTATTAATATTTATGAGTTTTTAGGTCTACATCTCATTAGAAAAGGGAATGTAAAAATGACTATACATATATCTATATGTACTTACAAATTCGCTATATAAAAACGTATATGTTTCGTTACCGTATAATTGATCGTGGTGTATTATCGATGTTTGGCATAGAGTTATGCAATCAAAGGTTGTCAAAGTTTTTTGCAACTGTCATGCACCACGACACTTGTACTTCAGCCGTCGACCGGGTCGCATCATCGGCTGTGCGTGAGCGCCGACCCTCGAAAACACGTTTATCGCAAATCGGATAATTGGCGTGAATCTATTGCTGCAGCATCTGTAAAGGTGCGTGGTGCATTGTTTTGCTGCTCACTATTTCTGAACATCGATATTTTTGTGATAACGAAATTGTCCCTAATGTAGTAGAAGCCACCCGCTATTTCGGCTTGGTGCGATTCTACAATATATGTTAATTTCGGTAGAATTTATAACTTTATTGTATTCATTTTAATGTATGGTGATATGAAAGTAAAATATACTACTTTTAGTAAGTTGTAGTAAATGGGAAAGAAAGACAGTCCCGGGATTTTACTAGCACGGTTCCCAGAGGGAGTACTACCTTCCCCGGTGCAAGCTGGCTCGATACACGCCGAAACATGCTCGACTTCCACATTCAAAAATTCGATTCAGTGGTTACATTTCACATTTATAACATAAGTAGGTTTGATTTTGATTATAAATTTGGCATACCGTTGAATATATGTGCAACGCTCTTTTGAATAAGTTAAATTCAGAGAGTATTGCGGTTATGTACATTATGCTGAATCCGCAACTAATATAATGCTGCCTTTAAATTTTCAGTGATGCTACAATATACTGAGTGTAATATAACAATATACAGGGTAATACCTCTTACTTCATTTTTAAAGTTATTTCATTATTATAATTGATCCTAACGATCGGCGCAATAAAAGTACCGATGTACCTACTTTTAACAGATTTTAGTCGACTAGTCAGAGGCGGATTTTTTTAAACCTTTGAATGCAGTGAGAAATTTGATTAATATTGAATGCAGTGTTTTATTTTAATATCGAAATGTTCTCTTTGAGTAAAATTTTCTATCTACAATATTAATAATACCTTCTCTCCCCCAGCTGATTTTACAAAATTCCACCCTGTGTCTAGCACTACTGAATTTCAAGTATAAGCAGAAGTTTTTGGATAGTTTTACTCTAGACTCGTTTACGAATCAGTCTATGTCTTTCTCCGTAATGTGAGCAATTTATATCCCTGGCAAATTTGTAAAAGATCGCTTCGGTAGTTTTCAGACAACGATAGAGAGCTGGAGTTACTTAGACTTTGTAGTATTGTAATATCTTTTAAATAATCTGTGGTATTATTTTAAAATCTGTTGTGTATGTATTACGTATAAATTATATTGATATATTTTAAAAACATCTATAAACGAAAAATTGTCTATTGAAGTCTGTCCTATTTATAGTGCCATAATTTTATTTTTATATATATTGCGTCAGTGCCAATTATTATCAAAATCTATTCAGTAGTTATTGCTTGAAATCGTCACAAACATTCATACATCCTTTCAGACTTGTGCAGTTTATTTTATGAGTAGTCTTCGAAAAAATCTCTTAAATGTATTTTTTACCCGAAACGATCATATTCTAATAGAATCTCAATTCACTTGGGATTGTGATTCTATTAGAATATGATTAGAATCTAATAGGTGATTCATATAAACATAATGTATCGTCAGTGTCATCAATATGATGAATGTTTAACCAATCTAGGTATGTAGCAAAATATCTGCATCGTGATTGTCTCTATCACCTTGAATCTTAGAAAATTGGGCATAAGTGGCGCCTCTTTTGTAAAAGTGGCGCAGTAAACTGTTTATAAACTTCATTGTGTATGAAACTTCTAGCCATCAAACTCCTTGTTTTTGACAACTTATGTAATGCCAACATTTTCACAATCGTAAGCATTGGAAGAATTAAGGAAAGTTTGGCCGCGAAGTAGGCTTGTGTCAATATAAGTTGACGTCGGGCCTATTTTATATGTATGCCGAGTGGCGAATGACCGAGCACTGATTGCGCGGACTGTGCAAACAACACGAGGCTGAAGTCAAATCTCTGCCAGCTCAAAACGGGGTTGTGCTTTGTTTAGATACCTCACTATTTAACTAAGGAAAGCGTTATGGCTATGGCAACTCGATAATGAAATTTTTGTGCCCAAGCGAGTTTTTAAAATTTCATTTACAATAATGTTACGTAGGTAATATATTAAATTATTCAAAGTATATCTATAATTGTTTTTTTTAGCTAAAAACTGAAATGTGTTACATATTAAATATTGTGTTTTCATTAAACTCGCCCACTTTATATATCTGCATATTATTGTTTTAAAAATATCGAAAACATTGATTATTATTAAAAAGTTCATTAGTTATTCGTCTATGAATAAATCAGTGACCGAACACCGTTAGTTTGTCGATATTCAGCTAAAACGCTACTACTCGGTACTCATTAGTGATAAAATTATTAAAGGATGCATTACACGCTGGAACAATATTATTTATATAATGTTAAGAAAACAGAGACATACCTATCCAAGTTGTTTTTGGGAAAATGATGAAAGTGGTTATGAATGCATACGGCTCCTTTTAGAAGAATTCCAGAGTTCCCGAAAAGTTTTAAGAAAAACGTGCAAGGTTTTGGGTGCAATTGAGAACTAGGGTAATAGGTAATAAGTAATAGGTTCAATACAAAGAAATTAACACCTCAGCTAAGACATAGGAAACGGTTTAAATTGATTGCATATTATGAATAACAATATAAAATAAATTAGTGTTATTATTATAAAGCGAAGGTTTTTAAGAATGAATAGAAGTTTGTTTGTCTTTTGCATAAAAACCTGTGTTGGGATCTGTATGAAGTTGGGTACAGAGATAGATTATAATCTGGATTAACGTATAGTCTACATATAGCTGGGTACCACGCGAGCCGCATTTAGCAACTAGTTAGTAACATTTTTGTTTAATATCATTAAATTATAAATGTGAAATTCAAAACTGCCATACTAACGATACCTTTAAAAAATGTATAGTAGAGCGTAATTTTCTAAACGTATAATATATAAATATTATTTCTTTCTCCATTCATCACTATAGCTACGTTTGCGTAGTTCCCATTCGACTGTTCAAAGATACGATTTTGACTTTACGACATCGTAATTCATTCATAATTAACATTGATTTTTATCGCGACCCATTTACATCGTCGATCATGCTACCCAAAATCGGATAAGAATACGAATCATATCGTAGAGTTTTCTGCCCTTTCCCCTTCTCGCTTTACCCTTTCTGCTTTATTTAAATATTAGCTTTTCGCCGGCGGCTTCGCCCGCGTAGTGAAAGTAAATTCCTCGGTTCCTATGAGATGTTTCAGCGCAGAAAAAACTCAATCACTTTGTAGCCTCCTAACTACTTCTAAATACAAAATTATATTATGAACGGATTGAGGCGTGAAAAACGACAAGCAAACGCACTTTTGTATTTTGGACATTATATGTATTAAGTATATTGTTTCACATTTAAATATATGTATATAGACACGCCTCATAATCTTCTAGAAGGATTAGTTTAGTCTAACATAAAATCATTCACTGAATACAAATATTTGCATATATATGAATAACAATTACCCATAACGTTGTGCTGAATTTAAAGTATAATATTTGAACTAGCATTAGTAAGGTCGTTTTCCATCACTCGGTTTTGAAGTTGGTTTACCACCTTTCAAAATAACGCAATAATAGTCTACGCACTGAACTTGTGTTTAATTTTATTCCAAAAGAATGAATCTTCAAGACCTTCACCTCATACGGATACGGCTTAAGTATTATAAAAACATACACTAAATTAATCATGTTCTCCCACACCGACCAAAAATAGACCGACACTCACTGACTTGTAATATTTTCCCGGAATCCAGTGACTTTCAGCTTACCGGCTTACCGTAACATAACAATTAGGCGCGCGTGCCATGTGAATATCAAATAAAGCACTCCCGTTACTCTTTAAAACTCTCTCCCCGTTTTTATCTCGGACTTGCACAAAAATAGCGTAAATTCTGCTTGAATGTATGCAGGATAAAGACGCACCGTTGTAGCATTCTCACGGTTTCAGTATGCTGGAATTACGATTGAAAATTTATTTGTTAAGCCGAATTCATTTCGATGTTTTTTTGCAGAACAAAAGGATAAGGCCATAGTCACATGTTATAAAGACATTTATCTAGCTTTGGATATTTTTTGGTTTATGAACAGCAAAACAACACATATTTGATTTTTCTTGTATCTGTGCCCAAACAAATATGTTTCTTGTGCTTATTAAGAAAAGAATGCTAAGGCCCTTTCGATAGTCTAAGAAATTGTCTATATGTATTTTTTCTTATTGAATTTTAAATATAGAAGTAGGTTATGTACCTATTTAAATATTAATCTTATACCTAATTAATAGGTACGCTTATAAAAAAAAAATCTAACGAAAAGGCGGGTGTTTTTTAATGTTTTAAATACCCACTAACTATTAACTGTTCTTCTCTGTGCCCCCAATAAAATTGTATGAAACTACACGATTTTCCGAATTCGATTTTTATTTGCGACCCTATCCACGTCACAGGGGAGGTTTTGGAAAGTTTCATTAGATCTAACCGATACAGTAGCCAGAGGCTTCCCTTTGGAGATTTCAACGAAAAAGATTTATTCCGGGTCGAGGGAAGTTGAAAACTTCTAGTTTTATTACTTATTTTAACTGATCCCACAATGATAGAATACTTTAAATAATGTTTCGTACCTGAAATACAAAACGCTTAGTAAATGCGAAGAATCTATTTCTAACCAATAGGTTGTAAGTACCATATTTGTATGCTGTATGTACCAATTAAGAAGTGTTCATATTTCTTATAACCTATCAATGGCTATTATTGTCTATTTATCTTTCCTAATTTTCGCCTCCTTGGTACAGTGGTTAACGCGTGAGCGTAGAGCCAAGGGGTCCTGGGTGCATTTCACGGAGGGGACGCACAAAAAGGAAAAAATGTCTGTTTCGGGAAAGACATAGAAGTCTAATCACCTACTTGTCCGTAAAGAAATTCGATCAGTGAAACAGATTCTCATCTGTCCCATACCCCACTAGGGGACATGGAACTTCACATTTTTTTTTACATTTTTTATGAAATTTTTTTATCCAGTATGTATGGACATCTACGCAATTAAGTGGTTGAATTTAATGTAAGTAACTACTAAAAGAATATTAAGTAGTTCAGTTAGTGAAGAAAGTTTTTTTTTAATAAATAAATTTGTTTAGCAACAAACATTATATAACAATTATATTTCTTCACATTACTATTGTCGCCTAATAGAGAAACCATTAATTTCAGTAGGCAAAGCCACGGTTTTTAAAATTAATTTAGTAAATTTCATTCTATCTCACGCTACAGGTGATATTTTTCGATAGACAGTATTAATGGCATATTATGGCGTAAAACCGTTTCATAGACTAGACTAGATTTTGAGCTTGGACAAGCACTAACTAAAATTTAAAAACTTTTCGATCAGTTGAGTAAAATTATAATAGCTTTATCTAGTGTTCTGAGATTTCATACAGCTTAAAATGTTATGATTTCCTTAAGGACTTGAGGTAATGCTAATCCACACGTAAAAATTAACATTTTTCCTATTAGCAAAGATTTTAATGAAAATATACTGAATAATAAAGTACAGTACCACGAAATACTCAACATCTCTCGGGAAATATTACACAGCTGCGAAAATGACTTATTACAGCGGCGGTAAAACTTGCATTATCTTAAACAATCTTTAATTCTTTATACGTTATAGATGAAATACATTTAATTACAGAACACCTAGAATTAATCCGGATTTGAATATGGTTTAGCATGGTGACCTACGGCATTAATTAATTTAGTACACATATCTAATGCCGCATTGGCGAACTACCACCGTACTACCGACTACTACACCGAAAACCCTCCTATTTTCTCCGAGCGTCCTACCAGGTGTGGTGATGCTTTGGTATGGTTTACTATTTGCGGACAATAAAACGAAAACTGAGACCCCGATGGGCCTTACAATAGAGTGAGTTAATAGGCCGATAATACACCAAAAACTATTATATGTGTTATATTATATGTGTTGCTGTAGGTCAGCATTTATCCTTAGTATCTCTACGTAATTTTGAAGGAATCAAATGTTTCTTTTTATGGTCTATAATCTATGGTGCAAGTGAAATCCCATGCGTAAGAAGAATGCATGTCTTGTTTCACTGACTGATTAAGGACTAAATAATTCATGTACCGAGATTTTTATCATTGGGTTAAACTAAGCTTTTCTAGTTTCTTTTCTAGTTGCATTAAACAATATGATAGTGGAAGAATAAACATATATTATTAACTATTATTTAACTTATGATTGAAAAATAGCCCTTAATATTATTGTAAATCAAATATATTATATTATTCTTATGATATTTAAATGAATTGAATATGAAATAAAAATTCGCTGTTGGTTCCCACATCTTCGGTAGTATAGTGGTAAGTATCCCCGCCTGTCACGCGGGAGACCGGGGTTCGATTCCCCGCCGGAGAGTTCTTTTTATTTTTAATTTTGCGGGCGCTACTACTTTTTGTGTATGTATGGTTATGACTACTATTAGACAATAATTAAAAATAAATAAATTGTGTAGTTAACTTTATAATAATCATTGAATACATTATGCTTGTATTTAAACTATTTTAGTTTAGGATAGTCTTTTTTTTTTTCAAATGATAAAAAACGATACTTTTCATTTATAAATATGCTAACAGCAAAAACATTTATTTATTCCTTACATAATACATCACCGCCGTGCTCCCCTATAGCTGAACTAAGTCTAACAGACCAAGATTTTACAAGCTATTGAACTAATAATCTAGTTTAACTTCTACGTTCCTGTTTACACCTCGCCTGACCTACTTGCCTGACATTTATCAGTAACAAGACATTTTATATAATACTAAAATAAACTTTAAAGCTAAAACAAACTTTGTTGCAAGATCGCATATTAAGTGTTGCCTATTTAGCCTTTGCTCTATGATGCTGTCTAACTAGTTTTATTGTTAACAAATTACAATCGACTTTTATAATCTAAGCAAGTTGAAAATTATCGTAAGTGGATGTCGAATTCGAATGGATTTCGAATTTTCTTTCGCGAAATTACTGAATTAAAAAAAACCTAGCGAAAACAAACAAGTATGCTTTACGTCTTACTTATATGTTCATGTAAAATCGAATAACAGTGCGATGAGAGTAAATTAAAAAATTCGCAAGTGTTTACACAGAAGTTCACCTAATTGATAAGTATATATGTGTATTTACAAATTTAAAATTACACAGTCATATAAATCATCATAATTTATGTTTTTATTATTTACGTCCTTATTACCTATTTGTCTATATACGTGTAATTTAAGTAACATAAATCCCCATAAATCGGAACGACCACTATGCAGAAATCTGTATATGTCTCATACATCAGGAATATACCTCAGCCTCAGCCTCAGGCCTCACTGCATGAATGAGTTCATATCTTCGGAGTTCATACGAAATCTAGCCGTTATTTGGTGACTTGGGACTCTGACTCATCCAAAATTCAAAGACACTTAACATGCTGATCATTGGAATGTGAAAATACATAATCAACATGCATATGTAGAAACCAAATCGTTTTAAACATAATTAGTCAACAATTTCGTTAAAATGACACCAAACTTCAACAACTTTTATTAAAACTTCCTAAAATAGAGCAGCTTTTTATAAATAAATTTTAATGATAGAATCAGCTAAATTTTCTCACTTGTACTTATTTAGAGTATGCGTAAGGAAATTATTTAAGCCTAGCGTCAAATGCATTATAATAAAATTATTGTTTTGTTACCGATCCTCGGTAAGCGTACAAAGTATGAACTAAATATGTCCGTTTCAAGTGATCGAAACGAGTTTAAATGAGACGGTTACATTCAGGTAAGTTAATAAAAGCGTGTTAAAAAAGAAAATCACAGAAAAAGAAGTGGCAGCAAAACATTTTTATGTCCCATGTATAAACGGATATTAAATGAAGGAACATAATTCAATTCCTCTCCCCCTAGTGAAGATTTCATTGTTATTCACTATTCACTACTTGCGTCGGCAGTCGGCACCTCAAGTATCTGGAAAGATGAACATTGTCAACGAGATAGAATAAATTCCCTAAGGCTGCAATATGAAATTGTCAGAATTTCCATGTTGCAAGAACATTTCTTTTTTAGGTTATATCCACCAAGCAATTTTCCTGAAATACATCTGTCCTATTTTCACTTATATCAATGATTTCATCTGCAGACACAGTGCGCGGTAACCTAAAAAAGTTTTCATGCTTCACAATTGCAGTGTTAGGATACATATAAGCGGATCGAAATAAATACCAAAATATACTTAAAAAAATATGTGACTATTTTGATTAGTTATTAACGCAACTGTATGATTTAATTAAACTAAATAGCAACGTTAACAAAGTGAAAATCTTTAATCATTGAAAATAACCGAAGCTATTGTCATTCGCTGACCTATTTCAAATATAATTGCCAAAGCTTTCACATAAGTATCTTCAATATCACTTCACAATTTCTTTCTTTTTCAACTTTAAAAATATCTCTTAGGTCGAGTTCGCGAGAACGGGAAACTCGACCTAACCTACCTTTACGCACCTGTCTCTCCCTAGACACGTCACACAATTTATGTGCGATTCAAAATGCGTCCTCATTTCCTCGTTGCGCACTGGTATGTGGTTAAATATTAAAATGTGTACCACACATTTAGTGCTCTAGGGAGAAGGAACTTCGCTTTCTCACTGAGGGGAAGCGATTAATAGGATTGCCTACCTTCGCTGCATCCACCGACGTTCCCTTGCGGCTTTCAAATTTTATGCCTTAAATTCAAATTGTAATTTCTTAGGCTTTATGGAAATCGCGTATTCTAATTTTCTTATTTTTACAAAGAAAACCAACACACGTTTTAATTAAAAATAAAAACGGAAGAAGAAATAATATTGAAGAGAAATTGCTTGGATAAAATCGTAAAAAGCGCTAACAAATCGAAGTAGATAAATAGTATAAAATCGGCTATAAAACCGTAATACCGTTTGCTCTCCTCATACAGTTAAGTCGAAGAAACAAAATGGAGAAAGACATTTAGCTCGAGCTATAAAGTTGACTTGTACGTGTTGTAAACATGTAAGTTGTAACGCTGGGCGGGCGGTCTCGCGATAAGCTTTTCCGATCGACAGGCGGTCACGCGAGCGCAGACACCTACTAATATCATGTGGAAGTATTTCTTATCTTGATTGCGACACAAATACCATCAAGGAATGTGTTGCTTTATTCGCTCGAAGATTTACCGTATACAATTGCATGAAATAAAAATGTGATTGCACAAAATGGTTAGAACTTGAGCAAATTTTATGTGTTTCAACGTTTATTGTGTACTGTGAAAAATTTAATTAAGATACAAAATATGCCAATTAATTGCGTTAACATATAATTACCTTAACCAATGATAACAGAATGCTATACAATAGAATAGCTTAATATTATTTTGGACCTTACTCTTGTTACACGGCGCATAGAATTTTGGTCAAAAAAAGGAAATCACGTTTGGCCAGTAACTTTGCGAGTGTGTGCACTTGTTGGGTTTGAGATGTTCAGAACATAAAATATTTATGCTTTCCATGACATCGGTTATTGTTGTTTACAAGCAGAATGTTTGTTTCAGTTGCGACGGATAACAGTTTGCGTTGTCTTTTTATACATACAGTGTTTTCTACACACAGAGAAGGTACTAAAGACATAGGGCAGACTTTTCCACATGTTAGATATTATGACAGCAATGCAAAATACCTATAAAGGTACGGAACGTATCTACTTTTATTTTTTAAAGTAAATGAAAAATATACAGAGAAAATTCGGAATTAATTTCAGAATTGGCACTAACATTGGCTCAGGAAATCAAGGCCTCCGTTCAGCAGATTTAAACTACTTGATTGGATGAAGCTCTTACGTCAAAGAAGCAACGCGGCGGTTAACATACTTAAGTATCATAGCAACATTTTCGTCAAACGCTAGAATAGACTTTTTAACTTAGAAAAAATATCGTATCCATATAGTTATATATGGTCAGTTCACAAAGTTTTATCGGGTAGAATTTATATTAATTATTCTAAAACCACGGCGCATATAATTTATATTTAAAAAGCAATAAATTACTGTTTCAATGTAGCCTTTTAAGAGCTAACGCTAATTTGATTTAGTATAAAAATATGATAAAATCTGATATAATATGGTAAGTATACAATATATGTACATAAGTTTTTATGAAAATATTATTCCAATAGAATGTAATATAATATTACTTACATATCTAAACAAATTGATATATGAGAACCATATTTGTGTCAATAACACTGTGATATCTATATTTAAAGAATCGAAGCGGTTGGAAACCATACAGTTTATTTTCACTGGAGTATAGCAACGAATAATTTGATTTTCTGATACCATTCCCTCCGCTACGCTTGCGGAATACGAAATCGTGGCAACATTGATTCTTGTCGCTAATTTGTGGGCCTGCCGACCTTACTCGATCTGTACGGTTATATTTTAAGGTGTACTACTGTTATGTGCCTAAAATTTGAACTTTGCTGATATGTTTCATTTTATAGTTAGAGGCTCTCGATCTATGCTTCATTTTATAGCAAGAGGTTTTAGGTACTCTTATCAAAGCTTCTACGCTTGAGTATAATAGTAATGTTGGAGTAGTATGCATCAATGATAAATGGAAAAATATTCTAGAATCGTCAAAGATCCCTTAATTAGAAATATCACAGTTCACAGCTTAAATTTTCATCACATCAAAAATTAGTGTGTAAGTACCTATGAAATATGTATAACAAGGAGCAACACACATATTAATCAATCCATAGCTTAGCTCTGTCGAAGTAGAAATCTTTAAATAAAATTTATTTGCTTTGGAAACTAATATGTTCATTAATGAGCGCAATAATATCAAGCGTAGACTTCATTATGAATTCTACATTTCTGAAATATAATTAAAACATGCACATGTGACTTGTTAACAGCGGATTAAATCGTGTGTGTGTCAAGGTGTTGAATTTTTTTTTGTGGGAAATATTTTATTTAACTATTCTTAGAGGTTATTCGATGCATTTTTAGACTTTTCATTAATGTTACTCTCAGCATGGCGCTTGAGCTTAAAATAGATTAGTTCTAGGTAAGTGTTAGGATTATTTCGGTAAACAACATTTAAGATTAGCTTCTTAAAACTCTAGCAACAAACAAAAAAATGAATATTAATTAAAGTTAAACGTAATATTATACGTTTTATTTGTTCGCCGTTTGCTTATTAACGAAACGACCTTAGTTACAGTATATTTTTATTAAATTGAATTACAGAATTTTATGTAAGAAAATTATTAATATAATTGCGATGCGTCGTCGAATAACTATGTACACAACATATAAAAACTTGACCGGACGGCTTGAAAGTAATTCAATTCAAAGTGAAATTTTCCGACGAAACAACAGTGTTCTGTTATTCGCAGTAGAGAGAATACTTTTGTATACTTGTACTACTTACAGCTGCTCGGCCGAAGTGTTACTGAACACAATTCCTGTCCAATACTTTCGAGAAATTGGACAGACTTTCCGTTTGAGTGAAGCCTGTAAGTTTAAAGGAATTATTCTGGTTCTTTTGAAGGAACATTTGAAATTCGGAAATCGCACGGACTAAAAAGTAGGTGAGAACTGATATATATGATACTAATAATTGCAGTAAAATAAGTAAAATATATAAATTAAGATAATAGGAAAATGGAGCGCTACAAAAAGATATTCTCAATAAGTCATTTAAGAAATATACAGTAAGGAAGAAGTAAATTTTTCAAAAACGTTCCAAAACGTAAAATTCAAATTTTTACACACAGCTTGAAACCATCAAAGAAAAAAAGCACTGTTAAAAACATGAATCATCGTTCTTCGTGTAATTAGTGAAAGGTGATTTTTCATAATGAATTAACCAACAAATTCAACTTAATGCCCCGTTCGTGGAAGAATAGGTAGCTAGCATCCAAGGTTTTATAGGTAATAATGAATTAACTGACACAAACGATTAAGTTTAATCTAAAGGAAACTTTTTAGGGGTGTGGTTGAACTCCACCTTTACCGCGTTCGACTTGTAGATACATCTACCTACGGGTATGTTGCTATGCCTGACTTGCACTTTTCTTTGGAATCACGAAATGAAACATGTTCATTGTTTAGAAATTAAAAACTTTTCAACGGATTTTAAACGCGATTTATTCATTATATTATTAACCCGACGTTTCGAACACTTTACAGCGAGCGTGGTCACGGGGAGAAAATTAAAATCCGTTGAAAAGTTTTTAATTTCTAAATGTATAATACTCGCGTGAAACCAAACACAAGAAAATACTATGTTCATTGTTATTAATTATCAACGATTAACTTCATAGAACATTTTTCATGGTCTGTACTTTTAATATTTATACGGGTGACTTATCAATATAGTGTTCGTGGCACCAATGGTAACTTTCGTGTCGCCATTGGTGCCACGAATGGTGCCACGGTGGTGAGGAGGTTCGCCTTCAGCTCATTCTCAGTTTAAGTTTAAGAGATTTGAATGATAAGGTAGATCCTCGGATATTAAGTAGTAAGTATAAAAGTATAAAGCGTTTGGATAATGTAAATTGAAAACTATAGAAACAGCAAAAAACACAATAACTATGTATTGATGGAAATTGTTTTTATTTTAAAAGAATCAAAAAAGTTGATCTATAGACGTAGCGTCTTACAATATCAAGATACCGCAACACTCAAGTGTTCTCAAATAAAGTAACGAGACTTGTGTTGCTGGCTGTCGAAGCAGGCTATAAAAAATATGTTTGGCGATCCCGTTCCGACACTCTGTTCGCCCAAATAGCGTATCTGAAAAGAGTGCTGAAAACAATTTTAGTATTCAAACAGTTTTTTGCTCCAATTTTTCTTGTTTTGATAAGTTGAAGCTCTTTTAAACATGACTAGCGTTTGAATATTCATCAGACCCTATTTAAAATTGCAAAATTTTGTATAAAATATGAATACACTCTGACGTTTTCGTGAGATTAGTGCGATATAATCATGATTTAGCATCATTACCACGGCCGTGCAATGAAATTAAACTGATAATTAATGCAAACAGGGCTTAGGCATTCCGTTCTAAATAAAGCTGGCTGAGTCATTTTTCTCAACATTAATTTTGTATAAAAGGCATCATAATGAATGAGCGGTTTCTGTTGTTGTTCTAATAATCACATATTTAAGGAATGTTTCCATCATTTTATGAATGGAATGTAGGAGACGTTTCGTTTTTATTTTTATCAGCCAAGAAAATGAGAAGATAACCGTGAATGTACAATTTAACACATATTTATTTGTTTCTTCAATGAATGACATATTTTATAAAATTAATAGTTGAACCAGCAAATGCAGTTCTGCTAGACCATCTTTTTTAATGTATGGATATGAAAAATAGATAACCAACAATTCTTAGACTTTTTTTTTCTTTTTTTTTACAGTTGGGAAGTCTTACATAGATACCCACGGCCCCCGGGAAGAGGTCGTGGGTAAGAGATCTTCCGTTTATCTATCTTTGTGTGATAAACAGCCACTTAATTCAATTTGTGTTTAATAACAATCACAGTGGTAAAATCATTAAATATCTAAACAATTATGCAGAGGCATTGGAGAGACCTAATGCAACAATTGGTTTAATCAAGTGCTACTCCTGAACGATTTTAATTGCTGTTTATTATCCAATGTGATTGTGGTTAAATTTAATTATTTATTGTAAAAGTGAATCATGTGAAGACCGATTTCGTAAATTTACTAAGAGAAATATCACCGTAAATTTATTGAACTATACAAAGTAAAAAATTATATGTAGCATTCCTAGAAATGCCATTATTTATGATGATGAGCCTTAGATAATAAATACTCGTAATTTGGTGTTTTAAAATAAACAACGAATATTTAATATTTAATAATTTTTTTGATGAATATCAATATGTAAAGAATAAATACATAAAACTTGTTCAAGCATTGTGCCGCTAAATATTCTGCTGCTACTCTTAAAAAATTCGGCCGTAACTATAGTGTGTTGTAGTGGAAAAAGCTCAGGATGCCGTTTAAAATTGGGATCTGAATAGTAACAACAAGTTGAAATGTATTGGCAGCAGTTAGAGATGAACGTTAGTTGACCGTACGGTCGTTTCATTAATTCTTTTGGCTGTTTCGCTTTCCAGTTTTCGAAGTTGATCTGTTTCAAAATATATCATTGAAATGTTTTTTTATTAGAAAAATATGAGGGCATACGTGTTTCTGAAAAACAAATGCAACCACTTAATAGTTCTAAATTGTATAATATTTGCCAGATTTTTTAACTGTGTTTCTATAGGGATGAATATTTCAATATTATCCCCATCCCTTTCGTTATAGTTATGCAAAAGATATTATGTAAGAGATAAGGTTGGCTCGCAAAATTATTTAGTGTTCGAGATACGAGGTCAAATACTTAACACGTAAATAAATGTTTGTCGATACCGACCCAGTTCCCGATGGACGCATTCAAAAGAACCGCAATCGACGAAGGCTAATAGTTAAGTGAATGGGCTTCACAAATTGGAATACATTATACGATACATCAACGATGATACAGGTTTTCCTTAAGTAATCTGATAGATTTATTTTAAACTGACTGCAAAAAGAAGGAAGTTATCAATTCGTAAGCATTTTTTCTTTGCTGTTACCTCAGAACTTTCTTATGTGTGATCTGATTTTGTCCTTCCTTTTTTATTTGAAAGCTGACGCGTCTCTTGTAGTCTTATTTAAATTAGGTCTAGTTCTTTTTTACAAAAAATACAACAATTAAAAAATGGGACCAAATAGCACACCCACACACCAAACAAACAATTTCCCATCAAACACAAACGTTACACCAATCGCTTGAAGACCCTATGAGAAGAAAATAATTCATAACATTCAGTTTCCTTACATAATAGTAATAGTAGAATCGTTTGATTAAAAAAACATTTATTGAACATTCAACAGCAACTTCCATAACTGGTAAAAAAAAAATCTCTTATTCTCGTATGTATGGAAAAAAATGTATAATCCTTATTTTTTCTTTAACAATGAAACCCTTATACAATTTCAACTGCATATACATATTCACAATCACATTTACGGAACACATTCATTATTAAATGTTTTATTTGTATGTTAATCCGATTATAAATTTGTTTTTCATTTCCAAGTAAATGAAAAACTGTATAAGTCCATGCGAAAACGTGCAATAACTAGTGCAATTTATAATGATCATTTATAAAGTAGGTCAATAATAATAAACAATAACTTTATAACAGAATATTAGAAAATAAACCATCGTTAATTGTCTACAATAAACGTTTACAGTGACACGCACGTTTAGCATGGTTGAAGAAAGTTGGATTTATGTTTAATGAAACACGACTGTTTCAAGGTAAGCTTGGGTTTGAGGGAGAATGAAGTTTGCAATCTGAACATAATGCTGTGTAAATGAGGGCTCGTGAACTAATCGAGGTCGTAGTTTGCGCGATAGTCGGACCCAAACAAACTTTAATGATTTACCTGCTATCAGGGAAATAGAGAGCATTGTACGTTCCAACCAACAGGTACTTGAAAACGATTTGGCCCTCATCTATTTACGGACGTTAAATGTTTCATGATATAACTTCTACTTAGCTTTAGTAGTATATTTCAGGGACAGAAAAATAATAGATTCTGCATACCTAATTACGTGGTAGCATTAACGAAACAAAAGCTGATTTTCACGTAAATAAATTTGAAGAGAAAAATTTTTTGTTGCTTCACACATACGCTTGTAATTTTAATAGGACCTCAGACAAGGCTTATTTTATTTCGTCGCAATGTAATACAAAAACCAAATAAAATATAACTCAACCATTAGTTGTGACAATTTGCGAACTCCGGCGAGTAATCACGTAAAAGGTAAATTGGTGCTAAACTGTAACGTGGATGATAAATTAGGAAAAAATTCAGAATATATTTCAGGGTGATTTTATGTCTGCGTGACCCGCCGCTTCCTGTTTCCTACGGCTTGTTAATGATTCATTCCAAGAGGTTCTACTAAATCTGCTCTGCGAGCATCAGCCGTGTTGAAATATGTTCCATATCGTGCTATAAATATCGCTCCTTCGCTATTATGTTATTTTTCCCTTATCATTATGTCATCGAAGCAGAATGTTTAGTACTGGCTAGTGTTAATTTCTACAACATTTCATTCTATTATTTGTGATAAACACCACAAGAAACGACGACGAAGTATTATTAACCATTGTTTTTAATATCAATCGTCTACTATTTTTATTTTTATTTACGGCACTGTCATAAAATTTATAGTGAAATACAGTTCAATCTTATCTTGTTCCGTTGATCGAATAATGGCATTATATGTTCTTATGATATCACGATTAGCATTTAGATAGCTTAAAATGTACATCTCTAATTCTTTAAAAAAAGTTAAACAAAAAATATATATAAATTGTGTATAAGATAGAATTAGTGTCTTCGCAAATGTTCATCAGAATTTATAAGAAATATGTATATAAAAACACGTACCTGCAATAGCTCGCCCAAGGAGCAGTGTGCTGAACACAATGGACAATACTCTGCCATTGTATCGTGCCATCTTGCTCTATTTCTTAACACCTTTATCAACTAACGACTGTAGCAGTCATGCTCGTTTTGTAAGTTCATTTGTTAGGACTCAAAATTATTTATACATCACTTTTTGTGTATACAACGAGTACAAACGATCTGTATTGAATTCTAATTTGCTATACAAAGAAATTTGTGTTTTTATGTATATTTTAACATTAAATATGTTTTGGCCTTGATTTTATCGTTAAGATAGAAATACGTTTTTTGAATATTTTTATTAAGCTTACGCAATATATAATACGTCATATTATCACTTCAAACATAGTTAAATATGATGTGAAATTAAAAATATCCTAGTGTTTATTCATATTTACTAATGAAGTATTGAGAAGCAAAAACTAACGCTACATCTAACGTAAGTAAGCATTGTAATTAGGTTTATTGGAGAAATTTTTTATAAGATGTTTCATGGAAATTTTCGGATGAAATAATAAATAATAATTTCCAATGTATACAGTAAGCATTTCAAAATACAGATACAAAAGCGTTTGAGAGCCCTCAGAGAGCTCGCATTTACTCTCAAGGTGCTTAATATGGAAGAAGCTTTGCCGTTAAACTAGAATTTTCTAGAGATTATTTACGTCATACAATATCCCTCTCTTTAAAATAAAATTAATTCTTTTGTTTCATTCAAACGTTTCAGTCTTTCACAGAATTATAGAACAAGGGCTCAAAACGCTTTTAAATAGCCCAGACAGTTTCATAATAATTCCATTAACATCTTCAACAAAAGCTGCTCCTGACCCTTGGGTTACAAAGTGAAATAAAATTCAATAGTAATAAATAAATTTCCAGTCGTATTAATATATTTGTTCGTAGAGATATGGATGAAATAACTATTAATTTATGCTATGAGTGTTCTAAAAATACATAAAATGAAAATTAATTGATAGTGAATTGATTGCATAATCAAATATTTTTAGTGACACAACAGTGAACACCGAAACATGACAAGAGTTATTATTAAATTTGAATTCGCTGAATTTGCAGCGGCGGTTTGATTGAGTATTGTCCGAAATAAAATCTGTAGTTTAATGAAATCACGGGCCAAATATCAATACTTCATCAAGCAAGAAGCTAACTTGCATATGTGTATTTAAAATATAATATTATTTTCGTTACATTTATACCGAATCTTATTTTGTGTAAAAAGTAAATAAATAATAACAATGAAAATTAAAAACTGTCTTATTCATAAATTATGATTTGAGTGTAATTAATAAAATTCATGTTGAAATATATTTAACGCATTTCTTAGCATATCAAAAAATTACGTATGACAGCACGTGTGTGTACCTATATTTTAATAACTTACAAACGTTACATGCAACAATTATTGTAAGCACGATTTTCCAACCTCTGATTGGATCAATTTCGCGTTTCAAGATTAAATAAATTCGTTGAAGTCTAGGAAAAGTTAGAAAAATACGAATGTAATCCACATGGGTTTCTAACATGGTCATTTGTTAAATTGGACCAACATATTGCGTGACTAGGCAACTAGGCGTTGCCGAAGATGCGTGACGTGCCACACACGCACTATGTCATTTGACGACTTTTTCTTGTCTTTCGTCGTGACGTGCATGACCTAGACAAAATTTCTGGTAACTTCTACTTAATCTTGTTTACAAACTTTTGATAGATCGGATGATAACTTGTAAATAAGTTATTGATTGAGTCAAAAAATAGATGTGAATGTTATTCCCTACCATGAAAACGTAACGACAATTATTTATGTGTTTTGTTTTGGAGAGATCTCTATTTTGGACTAACTACTAAAAGCTTATTTTACACTAAGCTATTTATCTTTAGTTGCTTTGTATTGCAGTTAATGTCTATTTATTAGATTGACGAAAAACTAGCACAGTATAATTTATTATTGTCTTTAATATCAGAATTATACACATTAATTTACATTGTATCATCAAAGTGTAGTTTTTATAATAAAACTATATTTTCCTTTTTTAATAACGATGTAGGTAGTTATTAAACAATTTAAAAGCATGGATCATAACTCACAAAATATATTCATTTTGTTTTTCAAAACGGTAGGCAGAGTTATAAAACTTTTATCGTAAATGAGAGCGTTTAGTTTAACCAAATTATAACAACAAAGGGCAAAGTTACAATATTTTTGTACAAATGTTTTTACAAAGTAGTTGGCTTAATTTCTTTGTTGAATTATTAATTATTATCGACGGAGGTTCTACTATAGCTAATTCCCTCTGTTGTGTCGCCGCACTGTCATGACTGTTTTTTTACTTTTATAGAGACTTAGCAAAGCAACACCAAACAGACTCTTATAATTTTTCAACCGGGATCTCGGGTTGAGCTTCTCACCGAAGTGGCTCTCAAATAATAGGACATTATACGCCATTATATTTTACACCATATTTTGACGTGTGCAGCTAAATACAAGGTATATAGAGAAAGGTTGTGAATAATGTCTAACCTCTCTTTTTACATAATATAGACTGTCGTAATGCACTATTTTTGCTATACAATCGGGTTCAAAGGAATTCCAAGCAGGTAAAATTCTCGAATAGTAGCTGAGGGTTCTGTAGATACACAGCTTTTAGCTGGCAAAGTTATGCATGGATGGATGCAGGAAATTATTTATGAATGAACTCAGTTTTCAAAATTGTAGTATAACTTTAATAACACAGGCAGGCACTACCTTTTGAGAGTACCTTTCTGTTTCATTTATAGATTAAATTAATTCTACAAGACGAGAAAGATTTCAGCTGTTAGGCTTAATAAGAGTATGTAGATATAAATCTATCGTATAAGATATAATTTATGCTTCTAATATTATTGCTTTCATTAGACACCTATTTACAATATGAATATGGATATATTCTATGGATAAAATTATGGATTGCGGCATAACATACACATGTGATAGCTTCAAACATTATGTACATAGTTTGTAAACCACAAACTATGTAATGTTTTATGATGTCATTGGACAATATTTAGTAATAAAAAGAAAATACAGAGTATCTGTTATTATATTTTCAATTGTAAAACGGAAAAATTCGAGTTAACGTAACTATGTAGAATTAGAATAGGATAATTTTCGGGATGGATTGCGTTTCAGGGAATATAGGTAAATTACGTTTACAATTTCTAGTGTTCCGTCTGATGCGGCTGTGACCCAAAGCTAATTCCCTAACTGGAGTAAGTAAGGACCATTTCGTCTCCCAGCTACCCAAACTTTATTGGACTGTTATGAAGGCACAGGCAGTTGAGGTCTATCTAATGCTTTCAATCTTTTCTTATCTTCAGTGTCTCTTGATTCTGAATTTAATTCAATAACTGCTACAATTTACATTATTATGCATATAAAGTATACTATAAAGATTATTAAAAAGCTTTAATAAAAAGTAGTAGTCTAGTTACTAATTGTTTTGACAAATGGGAAAGGACTTGTAAAAAAGACAATCACGTAGCGGATAAAAGTAGCAATTTCAATTTATCGTGACTATGGACCAATAATATGGACAATTGGAATAGCTTGTGCCATAACTCGTCCATTTATGTCGTATTTCACGTCCTCCCTTTAATGGTTTCACGTACGGCGAGCCTTGACAGGTAAAGATAAAACCTCAATGGCTGAAATAAAATTACGTGGAGACCTATCTGCGCGATGTTTGATTTGCAATTCGAGGCTTTGTCTAAAAATGCTCGCGCAAAGTTACATTTCATTCAAACTACTGTGACAAAGGATTGATTAAATTAAAATAGAATGAGCTACAAAAACGTTTTCGTAAAATATTGAGCTTAACGAAATGGAAATATTTAACCAAAGATGTAACCATGTAAATTGAATACCTCGTTCTAAAAGTCTATTGATTCTTATCAAATTAAACCACAAAAGGTTCTCGTGTAAAATTTTCTCATTTATGATTAGTTTGCTCAACTATTATATCTTTTGAGATTAAACATTTTACATCATAAATGAAGATGAAATATAATAGACATAAAATATTTTGTTTTTGTATTTCATGAAGGTCTCGTGTAAGCTGTGATAATATTTTTTGGGTTTGTTTCTGTTCTATTTGTATTTATATGTAAATTATCATTTTTCGAAGATGACACAATGATAAAAATAAGGAAATTTTATTATAATTACTTTTAAAGCACACACACGTTAAATTTATATTAAACACATATAGAAGCAAAACTCTTCGTAGAAGGCCACCTACTGTAAGAATTATTGAAGTGTGATTGAAGACTATAATCATTATCGATAATGCCTTTTTGATTGTTACTTTTATTTGTCACGCATATTGGGGGCACGGTATAAAAATTTCGATTGATCCACTTTAGTTGGAGTATATAGTATTTGGAGTATATAGTATAAACGTTTTTAATGAAAGTAATTTTTTTAGCATGTCTTGGTTTTGGGTTGTTTCTTTTTCATATTTATTTTAAGTTTTTAATTACGAGTACATATTCCACATCTTCATTACTAACAAATATATGATTCATCAGAAATTTTGAAATATATGATTCAACTAAGTTATCAGTCTTGGTTTGTCCTGAATTTAAACGTTAATAGATTTTGAATAGAATGTTGATTTCTATGTGTTTTTATGGGTGTTATTTTATGTATTGGGTTTACGGCAAAAATAAAACGACCAAAATCTTATGAGAGTGGCAGTAGCGGTATAAATTAATAAAATAGTTTTGCGACTTGAACAGAAGTGAAGTCATTAAAAATAACAGAATTTTAACGCAAAAAATACACTATAACTCTCATGCATTTTTAATGCTCTGCGTTGCCGGAAAGAATTAATTTTCATAACTATTTTACGGGAACAAAAGTTCTATGGGATATTTTGTGTATGCATAATGTTTTATACTTAATTACAAATTCTTAAGCGAACTTAAAAAACAACATATAGTAGTGAAATATGATTCCTCTTTTGTACTGAAATGTTTGTAAGAATTGAAATAGCTACATTTTAGGTTTAATCGGCGGTTCAATTATTGATATTTGGCAGAGATTACTAAGTTTAAGATCAATTTATTTAACGTTAAATAAATTTTTTTTTTAATTGTAAGAGATAATGCGTAATATTCCATATTTTAACAATAGAAATTTACTAATTTGTCATGTGATTTTCGCACTTCAAAATTATAAAATAACAAATGCACGAAACATATCCCATGGATGATACTAGAACTAGAAATGAATAATTGGGTTCAAAATGTATACGATATTGTATTGTTGTATCGAGATTTTCCGTATTCAAGAGACACAAGAAGCGTCACTTTCTGAATAACAAATCCCCGTAAATTTTTTACCGCAGTCTTTCACTGGAACATTGCACCTAGACAACGTATCCAAAACTGAGGAAAGCAAACAATTTACGCGAAAAAAGATACCTAAATGTTAAGCTTTTCATTCTGCAACACTTTTCTTTAGAAATTATTATTGCTGAACATTTAATAAAAATAATTTCATTTCATGTACGTGTAAACCGTTATATTGGTATAAGTACCGTGCTATATTACTGAAATTTTACATTTACATACTATCTATAACGTAAACTATCCTTTATTTATTTTAGGTTACGCTCAATCTACTGACTGTACCTACTACATTTATTTTCATACGCGTAACTTATCCTAAAATATCTTAGCGAACTAAAAGCCCCTTAAACTTTTTCTTTTTCACCTAAATTAGTTTCGAAACTTTTAAATACCAATATCATGTTTTTATTTCACAAAGCGTCACATATTACAAGTCACTTGTTTCCGTATCGTATCGCGATCCGATATGAATGTATGTATAGTGCTTGTTGAGAGCCGCGGCGTGACGCCACGTTCGCGGTCGACGGAGCGTAGGCGACTGCGCTTCCCATCCATTCATTGAACAAGCTGTATTTACCTTTGCACTTAGAATCGATCTCACCCTTAACTAGAGTCGATCTTGCATTTAATGCTCTAAGTCAGTGTTTCTATTTTTTTATTAATTCTTTCATTATAAATAACACAAGTATGATCTTACAAAGTTTCTTTATATTGAAAATATTTTGTAAAAAACTTTGTTTTTCTTTCTTAGAATATAATATTAATGACATTTATTTTTGAAGTATCCCATTACATTATATTATATAGATAAATGAACCTAGCTGTGTCGGGGTACCTAAAAAGGCATGGCCAAAAAATAGTTACAAACGTATAGAGATTAAAAATTATCTATATAGCTTACTATCATAAATAATAACGCTGGAGGTTCGTAGTAAGGGCTTTGGTATGTGTGGGCAATGTGACACCTCCATATTTCGCAGTTTAATACTAAGGGTGAGTGCGCCCTCGCTTCAGAACATTTTGTTAGTCAATTCAGAGTAATTTATTTTCATATTTCTACAATTTTTCAGGGTCTACGATGTTGGCAGAAACGCACAACGAATACAAATAGATGGACTGAATTTATCTTCGGTTTTGAATATGATGTGAGGCAGGAATTAAGTACAACAAAAGATAAAATAGATAATTTTTTTGATGTAGAAAAATTATTTAAAGTAATAAAATATAATATCATATTAAAGTATTATTTCCTTCAGTCTAATTGATCAGTTAAATGTTATATGAATGTATTCGTTTCCGATTATATCAGTCTATGGAGAACGATCAGTTTTCCAATAAATGTATAGTATTTTGAATGGTTAGTTAAAGGATATTAAAAATTTCCGATTATGTGATGACCGATGGGAATATTAAGGCATGATTTTTCAATATATTATTACTTGAAAACATTTTAATCTATAAAGCGGAATTTACAATCCTTTCAGTTATGCGACTATTCAGCATCTCGATGGTAATGGATCTTTACATTGATGAATGATCGATTTTATTTTTAGGGTCAACATGACGAAGCCGAAAATACTACTAAAAGCGACTTCTATTGACGTTATCTTCAAACCGAGCACCTATTAGTCATTTTACACTCAATTATAACATTATTTCATACTCATTATTTATAAGGTATATAGAATCAATAAAATAAATTCAAGGTTTTAGCTTAGGAACATTTATTGTATTAATAATTTAAAATAAATAATTAACCTATAATTTTTAAACTACCAAATTTGACCAAGTTTTCCGTATCATATCAGCAGCCTTTTCACCTATCATAATTTCTGGCGCAATAGTGTGTCCACTAATCGTTCTTGGCAGAACACTAATGTCGGCAACACGCAGGCCGTCAACACCGTATACTTTTAATTCTGGGTCAACAACTGCATCGGGATCATTCTGTGGTCCCATTTTACAAGTTCCTACTTGACGTCGCATAGATACGACCATGGTTCTTATCGCACAATCCCAGTATGGTTCGGATCCCAGAGGATATGACGTACACGTAGGATATTGCGGTAAATGTAACGTTGCCGCATATTTTCTAAAGGGTTCTGACTCTCCCAGATTGATCACTATTTTAATAGCTTCTTTAAGAGCTACCATATCTCTTTGATCCGTTAAATAATTTCCATATACCTTTGGATATGAAAATGGGCTGCTATCACGAAGCTCCAAACGTCCCTTTGATTTGGGATGTAACAAAACGGGTATTGCTTGCCAAGTATCGACGGCATGAAGTGAACCAAATGCGTTTTGATAGGTTTTATCCGTTATTTTCCAACTCTTACGAATAGCAGCACCAGAGTCTAAAGTAAGAGACCCACCCATATCGATTAACTCGATATCGGGTGTGAGATCAGATCTCTCAGATACAGAAGTTTTTATGTAACCCAAGGCCTCCACACCGCCAGGAGTAGTTAAAAGACCATCACCAAATTGTAACCATTGCATTAAGTTAGGGAGAGTTGCTACTTTAGGTTCAAGTAAACTAGCATTTGTACTGCCAAGTTTGAACACAACTCCGGGGAAACCAATATGGTCGTACATTGTTCTACCTACTTTTTTGTTTGACAAGACCGGAATACCCAAGGTTTGTAAATGTTCTTGGGGTCCAATTCCTGATAACATAAGTAATTGAGGGGAACCAATAGGACCCGCTGAAAGAATAATCTCCCTGCGACAGCGGACGGTGCGCTTGATATTATTTTTAATATATTCCACAGCATACGCCCTCTTCGTTTGAGGTTCAATGACGACTTTTGTGGCTCTAGCATCTGTTAAAATGTGGAGATTCTTACGACGTTTATGGGGATGTAAGAATGCTTTAGCTGCACTGAGACGATGACCTCTATTTGTTATAGTTTGTACATATCCAAAACCAAGTTGGTCTGGTGCAACATAATCAACAGTTTGGTACCCATTTATTTTGCCTGCCGTAAGAAAAGCTTCAACTAGGCCGGTCCTGAAAATGAAGACATGATGTATAAGATATGAGCATAATAGTGACCTCCGTATGTACTCTGTAAATAAACTTACCTGAAAGGAACATTTTCAACTGTAAGAACTCCATCGCGCCCTCTGTATGGCATATTTTTATATTTTCTTAGCTCAGATCGCTCTGACTTTTTAAAGTATTCAAGCACCTCATTGTATGACCTGGAAAGATGGGAGATTAGAGAATATGAGCATAGTGTGATAGATTAGCAGCTCTAGAATACTAAGCGGTACGTGGGTTATGCTATCATCGACTTCGGTCATAAAAGCGCTTGCGGGTGTTACGTGTCTTACGTTTAGCTTTAATATAGACACTAAAATGTATGATCAATACTAAAATTTTAAAAATTAACTAAAACTTGAGTTTAAATCTATGATTCAAGTGCTATTTTTTGCAAAAATATATATAAAAATCAATTCAATGGACACACATACGAAATGCTCACATAAAATGCAAATACATATAACGTCAGCATAAAATAGAAGGGTTTTAAGCTAAATTTGAAGCAGGTATTTCCGAAGAAGTTAAAAATAATTGAGACAAACATATTTTTTGAATTAAAAGTATCGTAATAAATTATAGCCATGAATAGGTTTATTATAGTATTACCCAACATTACACATTAAAAATAATGTAACGCTTTCTGTACCTAAGTGAATGATAATTATTAAGCTTATATTATCCTCTATAGCGCACAATAATAAATTTTCACTGATTCATTCATTTCAATATTACAGCAGCGATTTTTAATGAAGTTTTCTATGAAAATAGAGGATATAGCTTGATAGGTTCTTTGTATCAAAACTTATCTCCGTTAAGAGATTAAAATGACTTTAATTTGTAGCTCGACTACAGGCGTGCATTCAACAATCTCAATTACGAAACTTTTATCCCGCTATCGTCATAAAGGTCTTAATTTCATTGAGGGTAACGTTTCGAAGTTAAGCCACTGTTTATGGAGCGCTGCCATAAATCTTTAAAATTTTAAATGTAACACGTTTTGTAGTAAGTTGATATTTATGATACTACATTTACAGACTACAATTATATTTTATTCTAATTTTGTACATTTAGTTAGCGGTAAATTTACCATTGGATTAGAATATTGCCACTAAAAGTAAAATCTTTTGTCTTCATAAACCTATTGGATTGGCGATCCTCCCTATTTTTTATCGCTTCAACGTTACGTAGTGTATGGACAACAAATTAACATTGAGCGCAAGGAAATAATAACGCTACACATTAGCTGTTACTTTCTTGCGATGAGGGATAACTTCGTTTATTATTTATGTAGTGTGTTGACATAATGAGTTATGGTTAAATAATGTAATTGGCTGCGTGGTCTCTGTAATTAAAACTAACCGATCTAAATAATGGTATACGAAAAATAGCGGAAGCCTATAGAATAGGATGTGCTGTGCCTGTTTTCATCTATGACTTCAAGTCATGTAATTTTTTATAAAATGTTTTATGAAAATGCATGAATCCAACGTTTTACCTAAAATGCACATAATAGTAACTCATTAGTTAAAAAAACCCTATAGTAACCAACCATCCAAAATTTCCATCTGCCGCAATTTTGTCCCAGTCTTGTGGTCGACCTCGAGAATAAAACATGAAATCAGTAACACTGCTGCCGCCCAGAGCTTTGCCACGAGGTATGTAACACCGTTGCTCCTCGCTTCCTGAAAGTTAAGAAATAGTAACAAATATTTATTTTTTATTTAGTTTTATCAATTTTGTAAACGTTTTCTTCATAATATTCACTCAATATTTTACGAAGGATCGTTGATTCTCGACTTGTTTGGTCAGAAATATAGGTCAAGGAATCCAATTGGTTAATACAAACCTCTTACATCTACGTGTAAATAATAAAATAAGTTTGATATTGAGAAATTTTGAAAGAAGAAAAATAAATCGATCACGAGGCGGGATTCGAACCCGCTCTTTCGCCAAACCGTAGATCCAATATTGTAATTATTGAAATAATCTTTCGTATTGGTTGTGATGGTTCTTAATCATCTCAATAGGTGGCGTGGGGTGCCTTAGGCACATAAAACCGAAAGAGTAGAAGAATTCGATTACTGTGGCGGGATCACGGGTGGCCGAGAGGCTAGGTGTTGTTACGGTTTGGAAAAAACGCGGGGTCGAATCCCGCCTCGAGATCGATTTTTTTTTATTCTTTCAAAATTTCTCATTTATAAAGCATTTCAATGCTAAAAAACTAAAAATTAAGTTTGATGTTGTCAAAACAGTGTGTTTCTTATTATGGTTTAGAAAACCGCTTTTATTTAAAATTGCGAGTCCGACACGTTTC
The DNA here is from genome assembly GCF_012273895.1 of Zerene cesonia. Classification (NCBI taxonomy): domain Eukaryota; kingdom Metazoa; phylum Arthropoda; class Insecta; order Lepidoptera; family Pieridae; genus Zerene; species Zerene cesonia. Next base: position 4,507,924 of record NC_052120.1, on the reverse strand, counting down.
GACAAGAATTGGGCCAGATCGCATCTTGGAACTACAGTCCCGCAGAGGATCGGTGTGCAATAGTATAATGTGAATGCTACTGTTTTATACGATGAGTGGGAAGCCAGAAGAACGTATCCTTTTCCTCGCCCTCTCCAGACCCTTTTAAGGCGGTCAACGCACTTACAGAGATCCTATCTCTTAAAATGTTCGTGGTCAGTTAGCGTAAAAATAGTGTCGTAAAGTAGTAAGTAGTAAGTGTCGCTTTGTAATTTCAAATATTATTTTGGTTTATAATTTTAACTAAACTATGTGAAACCAAAATACTGATAGCTTTATACCCTTTTCCATACCAGCGTAAACAGATATTTGGCCACCAAAAAACTGGATGCAATAAAGTAACTTTAACTAGCTATTGGCTTAAACAGATATAAATTTTATTATAAACTTCGGTCATATCGCAAAAATCACATTTGATTACATCTGCAGTATTAAAATGAAAACAAATAGAGAGGGATATAATCGTTAAGATGCCGCAAAATAAACTCTACAACATGCTTTTCTAGAAACAGGTTCCTTGTTATTGCTGAGAAAATGATGCTATGGCAAAAATGATAATTGCATTTGTTGTTCGAAAATAAAAATACTCATCCTACGCAGGATATTAAACAACTTGTCATGAATTTATATCATGTTTATAAATAGCAGAGATATGTTAATTGAAAGGAGTAATTCCGAAAGTTTTGTGGCGCAGAGATAACGGGATGACTTATGCGTTTCTTACAATGTCAAGCTATATTATAATTACCATAAATGGTAGTTATACATATAACTTTTTAAAGGTCAAACAGCCATTAATCAAAATGGAGATAATCCAAAATAATTGAAACTACAAGAGATTTACTTTCCAAGTATATATATAGTTTATAATACCATAAATAGTTTTCTTTATAAGTATCGTCGAACTCGACATGGTGTTGTAAAAGAAATAAAAAATAGAAAATACAATTCATTCTATATGCTTCGATCAGAATGTTACTGTTGTACCCCATTTTAAAACAAGTGTTTTATTTAATAGTAGATATTAAATTACAATTTATGAACTGATGGAACTTACAATACATTTGAGAAAAAATAATTTAATTTGTACACCTATCAACATGTACAATCTAGTACCAAATTTTTTGGGTAATTTTTTTAAATTTAATTTATTTCGAAGTTTTTATTTTTTAACGCAATGTGCTCAATTTACAGTTAGTGCAGAGAAAGGTAACCGTATAAATAATTAATCCTGTGCTCGTTGTTAGGAACATTTCGCTAACTGAAATACATACAAGTTCACTGGGTCTCGTTTGCAGTTGCTTGTTTGCACCTAACTGTTAAACCTTGTCTTACTTTTCAAACTTGTTTCCGTTGTTTTCACAAAAATGCAACCTCAATTTTCAATATTCTACTCCTTCGTGTATTTACATTTATTTCGAACTTAGCTTTCCTCGACTTTGCGGAAAATTAGTATTAAGATCAGATCTTGCATATAGACAGTTTCTTAATTAGAGAACTAAGAATATTTATTCCTTCAACAAACCGTTTGTACTTCTTTTATCGGAATGAGTTTAAAAACACAAGGTTTGAATTTTATTCTAAAATTGTTTATTTTTATTCTAATTTAAAATTGCTTAAGCATAATAAACGTGATAATGGTTGCTCCTTTGTATAATATTAAGGCAATTTTCCATAAAAGGCTTTATCCGCAGCAATTATATGTTCGCTAAACTGACTTTAGAGAAATTCATTAATGAGATTAAATAAATATAGAAGTTGTGTATATATTTTAAATCAACATCTTTAGAGCCATTTTTGTTTGTTTAGAATATTCGTGAACAAATCAATTTGTGAAGTTGCAGTAACAGCAAAGCGCACTATGATTAGTTGGTTTCTATATATAAATAAAAATACAGACAACTAATTACAGCTGATGGATTGCTATAAGATTAAAGTAATTATTTATGTCTTCTGTTTTCAATAATATCTACCACTATATACTTTCTCCCGTACGTACGGCCTTAATCTTTTACTGAAAACAATATGCACAGTCACCAAAATTATTATTAATATGTGAACATAAACTTACAAGAAGCTCGCTATTTGTCTGCCTGCATCATAAAAAGATTACTTTCTTTGGCAATAACAAACTGGTTTTTAAATAATTAAAACGACGATGTAAATGTAAGAGTAACTTATAAAAAATATCATTTTTGTGCGTAGAAAAAAAGGAATATTACCCAACCGCCGATTATTTATTTGCTCGTAAATATCAGTACAGTAAGTAAAAATCAGATACCGTATCGGGAAAAGGAAACTATCTTTTATCAGCAATAATACAGAAAACATTTTCGTACTTACCCAGGCAAACACCAGCTTGATGTTCCATGCTATATGGCCAGACATAATCTGTGTTCTGAAGGTAATGCGTCAAAGCTGGGATGTCAGATAGAATCATCTCAGGTTTTCCCGCTTCTAACAGAAGTACCGTGGCTTTAGGCTTGTCTTCTGTAAGCCTGGCAGCCAGAACCGAGCCAGCCGAACTCGCTCCTACTATAACGTAGTCATACTCATCCAGTTGGCTGCTAAAACCTGTAAATTCACAAACTGTTTTTGGCAAGGTTCCTAAACTACTTCAATTGTTTTGAATCGAGAATGTCCTTAATTTTTAAGTGAAAACTCCTCGTATGTAATTGTAATATTGCATGGATTTATTATTAAATACTACTGTTTGTTATTAAATACTAAAAAAACATTTTCGTGCCAAAATAGTGTGCAACCTAATACTACATTACTCTCATGAATATTATTATATTCGAAGAATCTATTAGTTTTTATCTTTAAGCAGAGGACATTGTATATAAAATGAAGAGAAGCCTAACTTGAAATTTGTACAATTTGTTGTAATTTATAAATGATTACGTATATACATATTCATATTATATTTAGAACAGTAATACACGAAGTCCGTATTAAAGTTCGACATCTTTTTAGCGTGGTACTTTAATGTAATTAAAGTATAAACTAGTAGACGTGAGATTGGCGATAAATCATCTTAGACCATATTCAACCGTGTGATGTGAGGTATGTAATACTAACCTACTAACGAATTCCTTTAGTAAAAGACATAACCTCAAATTTGTTATAATTGCTATATAGAATAGATCCCTAAGTGTGTAATTTGACCGAAATAGGCGATTACTGTAAGTAACACTATTGTAATGTGGCCATGTAATATACGATATATATCTTTAATCTCATAATTAGAATTACAATAGAAGCTTTCAAACTCTAACAATGTATCTCACAAGTTTGTACTCATGAGTTGTGTTTATCTTTATTGGCTATACTTATACTGTTTTATGTACAATCACGAATATGAATTTATTAATAAGAAGCTACTGAGCGACATAGCTTTATTGTTTGGCGTTTTAGTCTCTATCACTGGTCAAAGCGGGCGTGAGCTACTAGCAATTATTAAACGCGTTCATTTTGTAGTTTCATAGTTTTGTTTTTTGAACATGTAGCTACGAGCTTTCCTTGGGTTGTCTATTTGTTAAACACAAATAACTTAATTGAGCTAACGGCTTCACGATGTATTTAAATTTAAATCAAATACTTGAAATGCAACCTCTACTCCTATGCACAGGCACAAAGATTATTTTGTATTTCAGGTAGATTAAAGTGAAAGAGAAAAATATATATTAACGAAAGATTGTATGAATAACATATAAACTTTTAAATTTATTTTATTATGTATCTTCGCAATTAGCCGAGATCATTTCTTGTTTTACTTTCTAAATAACAAATAACAATTTTATAAATAGCATGTATAGTCCACGTCACAATTTAAATAACAGCCCTGTCATTATTGAGACAATATAAAAATATGTTAAGCTATAATACCAAAGTACATTTGTATACCTAAATCAATTGTTTAGATATTGTTTTGTCTTATATTTTATGTCCAGTGTAAGTATAATGTTCATAATTTTATGATTTAATTCAACAATTGTTAATCGAAGTTTTAAATACATATTTCGTAAAATTTCTTAGTGCTCGCATATAATATACATCTACAAATTATTGTAATATATATTTATTTATTTATATGTTTGGAAAAGAATTTATTTATTTACATTTCATGTACACAAAGTAAAGTGAAACAAAAATAATAATAAGACATTTTGTGCAGGAATAGCCTGTAATATATGTAAGGCATTTCTCTCAGGCAACCGAAAAAGGCAAAGTTCTATTTAATTATATAGTCTAAAATTAAAACGTTAATTTACAATATTTAACTTACCTTTTGGCAATGGGTACGAATCACGCAAAAAGTCGAATGGATCATTCGCATTTGTGGGCGAATAATTATTAGCAACTGTTTGCAGCATCATATCTACGATGGGGCTTTGAGGATACGAGTAGTGAGCAAATCGTGCTCCTCTGTTTATTTTGTTTGAAGGTTTACGCTCTTCAGAGCCCACTTCGCTCTTATTATCCAAAGGATACGGCCGGAGAATACGAGCGTTTCTTGAACTTTGCACATTTTCGATGTCTAAAAGATTGTTCGTGTTATCATAAGGCTCGTCTTCAACATTAAGGAAATCGTCGTCTGTGTAAATGTCAATTGCTTTTACGCGTATTACGGTTGTTATAAAGAGGGCATATAACAGGCGCCGCATTTTCTGTAACAAATTATTTTTACATATCTAAAATGATTATTGCCGAGCATGATATTCAATGTATATTTTAACTGTTTTTGCGTAGAAATAGTAAGTACATTTTTCTTAATTTTTAAGAAACTTAACACATGCAAATTTGAAAAATACAAAAATACTAGCTGCGCCCCGCGGTTTCACCCGCGTAAGTCCGTATCGCGTAGGAATATCGGCATAAAAAGTTGCTTATGTGTTATTCCAGTTGTGCAGCTGTCTACGTACTAAATTTCATTGCAATCGGTTCAGCAGTTTTTGCGTGAAAGAGCAACAAACACACACACATCCTTACAAACTTTCGCATTTATAATATTACTAGTAGGAAGTATATTTTTATAAAAAGTTTGTACATTTGATTTGAAGTGTTAAAGAAATGAAAAAGTTATAATTTTTAATCATTTAAACGTTTAAAATTGAATATAAGAATAATTGAAAATTGCACACAAAATTGCACGAAAATAGGTTATTAAAAATATACTTACATTGTAAAAAAAAAAAAAAAATTTCACACAAATTTTGCTCACTTCCGCTAGTGTAGTTGCCCGCGGTCAGCTAACGAATGGAAAGCAACGACTCAGCCTGGACAACTCACCTCCGTACCTTGACCGTGCACTTGATTATACCGCTATGTCGTCGTGATCCCCAATATAGCATCTATTTATTGTAAACTCAGCACGTTCTCTCTTTATGTACCCATTGAGCCACAAAGTTTCTTCTTAATGACCGCCGTTATGCTTTGTTCTCTTTTGCGCACTCCAGCCAGTCATTTAATCATCATCAACTTCCGTAAGTCTTGCCTATCGCAAAACATTAAATAACACCCAGTACCTATAGTATTACAGTATGCGTAATTTTAATGTGAAAGGTATATACAAGTTTTTCCAATAAATATAACAAAGTTGTCAATCATTCGTTCTTTCCAAAGTGTACTCTGTTTTAAAGCTATTTCTATATACAAACTCTAAATCCATTGATTTTTCAATAAAAAGTTTATTCATCCTTTTGAAAATTATACCACAGCCGTTACAAATAAATTATACGTGCGGGCAAGACTATGTAAACGGAATATATCATGGAATGCAATGTTATAGGCCCCAGGTGTCAGAATAGTATGTGGTAACAGCAAAACCTATTCATTACAATGAGGTACGCGTCCAGTTTAGCTGTTAACATGAATGCGTGGTCTAATGTTAAACAGATACACAATGATGAATGTGTTTTGGTCACGACTTTTGACTATATTCGCGTTCAAATTCTAACGTCACAGATATTTAGTGTGTGTAGGATTTTCTATTGTTTATGCAGGTAGTATTAAGAGTACGTCTTAGTTGTATTGTTCTCTTCAATGAATAAATAAACTGTATTAATGACTTTCACGTAGCACAATCAAGAATTGTTTTCTTTAAAAATTATTTTGGAGCCGTTATGATACTTTATTTCATATCCTGTTATAATTATAAATTCGTAAGTATGTGAGGATGTATGGATGTATTATGTTGCTTATTAATCTTTCGCGCGAAAATCATTAAAATGATTTCCACGATACTTGGTAATGATGAAGCTTATGTAGCTTATACTAGAATAACACATAAGCTATAGAGTTTTTTTTCTGTTAGTGACACCGCGCGGCGCAGCTAGTTATGCATATATTATTTACATAGGTAATACATACAAAATGGCAGGACTATCAGGTCAGTTGCTATAAATTGAAAATTTTATTATTATTCCAAATGTAAACTTACTATCATTAAAAACGTATACCAGACATACCTGCAATTTACACGACAGACATAAAATTTCCTTTTATAATTGGTGTAGCAGTGGTGGACAGAACAAAAACCAATATGTTCCGACATATTTTCAACGAAGGATAAGTGTAAAACAAGTTTATTGCTGTCATAAATAGTTTTTTATTCTGCCGATCGTAATGAATAATTAAGGTCCTTTTTGTAAATGATTGTGGCAGATGAATAATAATCGTAATATTCAGAAGCAAAATTCCTTGTTTGTTTTGTAAGGTTTTCTACAAGAAAAATGGCATCATAATTTGACAAACTACGAGGTAGGCTCACGAATTTTGAAACTTTGTCCCGAACAGCTGTAACATCGTTTGACAAATAGCTTTATGTTTTTATCTAACAAATTACATAGGTACCGCCAGCGACCATTGGTATTTGTTATCTTGAAGATTAACAATTAGAAATAAGCGATATTTTGTATATTTATTCAAATGTATGTAGGATGAAACGTTGTAACATGAAACTTTCTTTATCTGTTTAGTGTAACATAATAAAGAATATTCTCCTTTTAGAAACTTTAATAAGTATCATAAATATTCCAGCACTGAAGAATGAACCGAGCCCCATTTTAGTTGGCTGAACCGGAGATAGAGTTTTCGTACGAGTTTTCATAACCTAGTAGGAAAAAGGTAACTTAAATTATTATTTTTTGGATTGTAAAATTTTTAAATCTTTAAATGCTAAATACAACTTCGATTCATTCCTAGACCAGGTAATTGTTTCTGCAGTTGGAATTCGCACAATAATAAAGCCTGTTAAATTGAGGTCTCGTTTTCCTGAAGTGCTTTTAATAATTCATCATAGAATGTCTAACAATTTACTATTACAAATTCACGAAGACGGATGAGCTGTCGTTGTCTTGAACCAGTTTATTTAATGCTGAATAAGAATCTCTGAATCTTTTAAACTGCTACCTATTTATTATAACAAATATAAAAATATTTTATTTAGATACCTTTGAAGATGTGAATTCTTTAAACAATTGAAAATGTAGCTATCTACTAGAGAGTATAAACGGTGGAGTAACTATCACAAACAAACTATAGAATTGAATTTGATCTATTTATTTAACCATATATCTAATACTAGAGGCATATCATCTTTACTAAAATTTTTAGGATCAAAGTGTGTTTGATTGTTTTTCATTAACCTTTTATATGTTTGGATATAAAAGGTTAAAGTGCGATAACTATAGTAACTATATAATATAATACTATACCATACTATACTACTATTATGTTTTCTGTGTTATAGGCTACTTTTTGCCGTGGTGAAACAGACCATTCATGTAAATTTCCTACGACTACGTGGGCGAAGCCGCGGGTGAAATTATATCCACTTTGTGTAGGGCACAAAGCTTATGTTATGTGTATTCCATTCCGCCTACTCGACTCAACTCGATATAACATTAATAAAAATGTAATTACATTGCCATGTCGTAAAAAATAATAATACGAAGAATGATATTGCAGAAATCTTCTTAAATATTATTTATTGTCTTTACGACACCTTGATGTTATTAACATAAGCTCAAGCTATACATTCGTCCGCATTGTCTTTCTCAGGGAAAGAATTCAATAAAAGTATTTTTACTGTTTGACAGGAGATTGTCAATAGGTATGCCAAATCTCATGAAACTTTGTTGCAATAAAGCTTGTAAATAATTTTGATTTAATGTGCATTTAAAATTCCGATAAATATTCAGTCCCGCTTAAGGTTACATGACCACATATGACGTCATTGCACAACGTTAATGCATGCACCTGCTACTTTTGCCACAATGATTGTTTTATATCTCTAATCTCTAGTTAGTGAATATGTGAAGAAGTGGGAAAGAGGCCAACTCTTTCATTTTATTCATGCAGGTCCTAAGGGGTGATTTATTGAAAACTTAACTTCATCTTCTAACGTAAACCAAAAAAACATGAATGAAACTTCGACACGTCACTGAGGGTGCGAGCAGACATGAAGAGCGAGTGTCGGGCGATTACGTCACAACGCCACAGACGACGCGCGTCGTGCGTTAAATCTGAAACTTATTGTAAATATAACTAAACTAATTCTATCAAAATAATATGTTCACTTGTATTTTTATCTGGTAATTATAAAAATAATAGTTAAAATTCTCCATTGTTTTGCTCCGATTCTTAAATTCTAATAACTACAAATAAAAGTAATAATTCTAGTGGATAAACAGTGGTTTTGAACTCGATAAGCGATATATATGGTGCCCATTCACAATAATAAATTGTATTTATTGATATGCTGCCAACAATCTCTTCCCAAAGAGGATTGTTTGGTAATATGAATTTGTACAGAAACCCAGTGCAATGGTATGAAATAGGAGACTATATTATATTATATGCTGCAGAGTATTTTTAATATTAATTAGGATAAGAGCAAAACATTTGTGTGATATAAGAAAAGTCATTGCCGTAACCTAACAAGGGAAATATAACATGTATTATATTTATAAGCCTTTTCAAATTTAAGCATTTATACAGCAGTGTGCTTTGATCTGACCTTTGATCCTCATAGTTTAGAACACATAATAGTGTAAGATTTCCTGTACTTTTAGATTATATAGTGTTTTATAAACCCGATGTAACTATTTTCTATGGGGCTGGTTTCCCATAAATCTTTCCATAAAATAAATGCATTGAAGAACTTTACGCGGGGATCCTGCATTGTTCCATATAGATGGCCCCTGGAGGCTAGTTCATTTGTAATTAATTACAGATTGCCCGTGGGTAACGGTCATTCTACGACGATGGTGATTAATGGTTTAAAAGGAATTCCGATCCCTTAAACCAAAGCTTACTGTCAGTAATTTTTAAAATTAAATGCATTAATTTCAAAAATTGCATTATACATTTTCAAAGCCATCTTTAAATTAATTAATAATGATGTATTCAAATGAGTCGTAAAATAATTATGGTCTCTTTTAAACTTTATGTTATGTGCTTCACTTGACTAATTAGAGTAGTGTAAAAAAGAAAACATTTCGATGTAACACAAAAATAGAATAAAATATGCTAATTTAAAATATGAATATGAAGTTTTAGTCTCTCTGTTTTAGTTATTTGAATGCAAAATTAGTACAAACGCTCAACATGCTGCAGTCCTAGATTCATCTTTAAACAATAATAAAGAATATTCATAAACTTACCTGAAAAGAATCCAATAATCCATCAAGTGAAAGAATCTGCACTGACACCACACACTGACCACATGATATTAAAGGCACTCTTTGCTGATATGTATGTATTTCATTATAATATTTAGATATAATTAACAGCAACAGTAGTAAAACAATACATCTATTGCATGAGAATGCGTCTTATACATTTAATCGGCCTTGCATAAAATAATGTAGATAATATTGTAACAACAAAATATGATATTATTATAAAAACAAGGACATTATCTGTGCCTACACCTTCACAATAAGTGATTCTATAAATTTCTACTAGGCACTAAGTACTTAAAAAACAAGGTGAAAGTAAAAATAGGATTTAGCTTAAAATAGCAATTAGTTCTTGACGTGGTACGAGCTTATATCCAATTGACACAGATTTTTATCGATCTGATTGAAAAGCTCTGAAACTTTTTAAACATTCATTGTTTATTTAAGCGGAACTGAATTAATCAATAGAATAAATTACAAATTTGTTATATAACACATGGATTATATAAATATTTATTACTTCATTCACCTTCTAACGTCCGTCAACAGACAAACTTTCGCGGAATATCTCCTTAGATTAGCATAAAGATATATTTAAAATTGGAGAGAAGAGAAAATAAATTTGATTCTAATCCTATATGATATGTTTCGGTGAAAGTGTTACTCCATTCGGTCAGCGGGCCAATTGAGATAAACGGTACTAATCTGCAAACAAGTTCAACAATGTTTATGTTTTGTATGGAACCACAAGCCCGTTAGCGTTTTTTTGTACAGAAATACCTTCAATTATTTTATAAGCTCCTTACCTACTTATGAGTCGTAATATGTTCCTTTAAAGATGAAATTCACTTTAGAGATCTTATCATTAAGCGTTTTATTTCTCCCTTATTTTTACTGCTTTATATTAAAATTTTTGTAGATTCTCTACGTAAAAAACGTTCTGGGTTAAGTGAATAAATTGTATGGGTCGGACTTGGTTAATAGTGGGTAGCTAAGTTCCACTCTAAATCTACATAGTAGGTGCTATTACCTCTTAACATAGGTTCGGACTGCATTAATTTTTTACCTTCATTCCGTTATTTTAAATGAAGGCAAGATGCGAAAGAGTAAAATTAAACTCAAAGGAAGCTAAAAGTAAATTATTTATGACAAGAAGTTTGTGAATGGAGTGGAGTTGCAAAAAATAAGTTACTTTAATGTGAACAGTTAGTTACATTACTATGTCTATATTTTACTTTCTTTGTATTACTTTCAGAGCCATCTATGCTATCATAAAAGAACTATGTACAGCCAATTCCACGCTTAGAGCATACAATGTATTCTTGAGGTACTTCGTTTTTGTAATACATAGAGAGATGGCTCCTATTTTTAATATTTCTATAAAACAACTAACTTACCGCCTGCGATTTCACTTTCGTAGTCAAAGGAAAAAATAAAACAGCCTCGGGATTTTACTAGCATTGTTTCCATTCTCGTGGGATTAACGGAACAAAAATAACAGAACAGAAACCATACAAACATTTATTTAAATTTCTTAATCTAAAACTCCACTAATGTATTCTTAAATATGTTAATGTATTATTACTACCATATAACAATATAGAAAAACCTAAACTGAATTAACATACCTTATTGAAATAATAAACAGCTACTTAAAATTAATATTGATTTTTGTTGAATCGTTGACTAAAATCATTTGATACATTCTATAATGAGACAATTAAAATAAAGTTACGTTTCATTTAAATTAGCAATTTCAATTAGCTCCAATACTCTGACCAACAACATGATGTGGATATAATAGATACGTTTATATAAAGAGTTATCGTAGTGATACAGCACTCAGTATGCGCTTGATATTGTCAACTCGAGATTAGTTGGGCTTAACTTGATTGAAAGACGGGTATCGTTACTGGAATTCAATATTACATAGTCTATGCGGATTTGCATAAACCTCAAATAGGAATAAGTAGTTTGGTGACGTTCGATAGTTCAGCATTCGATGCGGAATAATTTTATATTGCTTGCTGTCGATTCTAGGTGTTTTCTTATTTGTCAAATGTCAAATTTTCTAAATTTTTTCAAAGATTAAAAACATCTCGGACACAAAAAAAGGGTTACGTCAGAGCCCAAACCTATAAGTGCTATAGTTTTTCAGCAATGTATACTATAAAATGTCTTAATTATGGGATAGTATCGATCGCTCCGCCCTGATAACAGAAGCTCTTGTTAAAGCTATTTCACTTCTTGCTATCCTATCTTACTAATTAACCGAAAATACGTAATAATATATGGATATGTGTTTGTTACTCTTTCGCGTGAAAACCACTGAATAGATATAATAGAGACTAGGCAGTTACATCACTCCTTCATTCAAACTCAAACTCAATTATTTTATTCAATAGTATATAATACATATTTATCAAAATAACCGCGAGTAACAGTTAGTAAAGCAGTATTTGTTATCTGTGGTAAAGCTTTTCAATGAGACAATAAAATATAATAGACACATACGCAAAATCTTACTGAACATTTTGTCAACAATTCATCTCTAAATTAAATTTATAGAAAACGTCTCAATCCATTTGTATCAGCTTTGTAAGCTTTGTCGTACGACACTCATTTCGTCTCAGTCGGGATTAGAAACGATCGCACGACCAACAATGTTTAGTACTAGACCGGTGAGAAGTACAATAGAGAGAAGGAAATCAATAATAAACAAACAAAAACAAATTTACAGAAGTAATAAGCATTCGACATTGATATAAGCTTTATTGACATCCTGTTGTATTTTATTAGTAAGATATATTTATATTTGTTCAATCTCTCGTAACCATTCTATATATACTTTAGCAAATCAATGCGGAATCCGTAAAAATGTAATAAACCAAAAAATTCAACAGAATTGGCGAAGGAAGAGAGAATAAACCTGGCGAATCTAACAAAAATGAATTTTTGTTAGATTCGCCAGGTTTATTGTTTTTTTTTTTGATACGAGTTTGCTTATTGTGGGGGGTGAGCTTTTAAGACTAAATAATGATTTTTTTTCGATCTCCAACAAAACTACAAATCCTACAAAAAATGTCAAATTTGTAGGTAATTAAAATGTATACAACTAGGAAAAATCAATTATAATAATAAAGATTTTCATTACTATAACCATCCTATCCAATAGAATTAATCCACAGAGGAGTTATCTGGTCCGAGGATTAATCTATATTCAACAGCTCTATCAATTAATTAGTCGTTTATTGGAAATATATTAAATATTGTAATGACGAGTAATCATATTGCTCTACAATTTACTTAATCACTATGCCAGTTTCTTATCGTCGTGTCCTATATCATGTATCTTTATTGAATAAAATTTATACATGACTTAATTTATAGTAGGAAAAAATTGAGATTATGAACAGAAGGGATAAAACGATAGTAAGTAATTTATAAGAGTAATAACAAAAGTTTTACAGATTATCATAATTTCTTGAACTTTAAATTTAAATTTTATACCATTTTGACTAATTAGGAGGTAATATACAGTTTAAACATCCCATATGATGTTACTGTGTACTATCCGATAGATATTTTAAATTATTATTTTCTTGGTTGTCTTCTGATCTTGTTAATTAAGAAGTACATGAAATTGTAATACAATTATACTTGAGGATAAATAACATGTGAATCTAGCTAATATTGCAAACGTGAAGTTTGTGAGATAAATGAATGTTTGTTACTCTTTAACACAAAAAATTGAGCGAGGCTCAACTGGAAAATGCCTATTTCTTGATTTAGAAAATATATATTTGAAATTGAATTTCTAATCACGCTCAAATACATCAATTATAATTATCAGTATGTAAGTTTCTGCATTTCATTCATCATTAAAATTATAATTACATAATACGATCTAAATTTAAATAGAGCTACAACGCTTTTCAAATTTTATGTTATTATATTTCTATTCGACCAGAAGCAGGTTCGGTCACTCTTCAAAGCCCTCCCAACGGAAATTTAACTCCCGCCATCTCAGTTGACCGAAAAATTAATGTCAAGTAGGAGATGATTTTATTTGAATTTTCTTTGTGTTTATGATAGTAAAATTTTTAAATCGAGAAAAACGGACTTATTTAAGTCCACTAATTAGCCTAAGTGCATTGGAATAGCTTCGGTAAAAAAAGATTTGATGAAAAAGAACCGTCATTCGCTCTAGTTTTTGAGACCTTATCGATTCAATGAAAATACGTCAAAGTTAAACCAATTTTCATTAGGAAGGTGCTTTATATTTCAATGCTTTCAACCTAAGCTCAAGCTCCGCAAACATTGAAATAAGAGAACGCAGAAAAATCAATTAAAACAAAAAAAAACTATCGAAAATTTTGTAAATCCATACCACGGTTAACCTCATGCAACATTGAGTACACTTACACGTCATAAATATACAAAGCTCTTCCAATCAAAATAGTTTTTGGAACTTCAAAGGGAGGTTCGAGTTTCTATTACTACGTTTCACTTAGAGTTAAACAATGCAGTATGTTTCTAAGCACGTACCATGAGTACGTGTTCGCATCGTTCCGCTTTTAGCCTATTTCCGTAGAGTAAAGTGCAATTACGAAGTTATCAACTGATAGTGAAGGAGCCGGGCTCTTTTGCGCTAAACTCGCGGCGCCCGGAACAGAGGTAGTCTTATTACAATCTAGCTAACTTCATTTTCTTATCCGACGTACCGATGAACGTTTCTGCGAATTCCTTCCATCTTAACTTCAAAGGCAGGTTTATTTTAATCCAAGACGTTTACAAACAGCGGCTAAACTTGTTATACATTATCATACAGGCTTTAACATAAATAAGCCTTAGAAGCTTAAATATCGAATTTTGTTTATGATAATCAGTCTACATTGAAATTATATATTCAGTATTAATGAAATAACTATTTAAACTCACTCACATCGCAAAAAATACATTTGGGAAACTCTGTAATAAGTAAACCTATTCACGTTTTATTAAAAGTTTTCCTCAGTTTTAAATGAACATTATTTTAATTAAAAACACTAACCATTTTTCATACTCATAAATATTAATTGACCTAACCCATCGCCATATTGCTTTAGTATTAGCACAGATAAATATATTAGTGACTCAGTAAGTAGAAGAAAGACTTTATTTGTAATATTAAAGTATAGCACGTAAACTCCAAGGCTACTGCGGCTCTCAGGAAGCGGTAAATTGTCATTTCACTTACATTTTAACTTTTATCGCCTCGAGTAAAACTCAATTTTAAACCATTTAGAAATAAACGTGTCCTACCTATGAACATTGAAAGTGCTGATATAAAATGCAGTTAGGTATAACTTGATTAATAAATTGGTAAATTTAATAAGTTTTTATTTTAAAAATGTTACAAAATGCCAGTATTAAAATTAGGTCACTGAATATTTTAAGCTGCTCGCCATTGGTCGTAGTTCCTGAAAAGAAGACAGTCAATGTAAAAGTCAGTGAAATGATCTCATAGTCTTGAGAAATGTTGTTTGCATTGCAATCTTTTCATAACTGCGTATCTAGGAAGAATACGTTGTTCATAGAAATCAACGAAGCACGATGAGTTTAAATATTACAATAGAACCATCTTATTCTGTATGATCTAAATTTCAATATTGCAGGCAAGATTCACGGTAAGAGGATATTTTTACAAAAGGTCATATTTTTTCTAGAAATGGAATGCTTAAATCTTACTATTTGCTTGATGCTGTTGAGGCTTCTGCACTTCGTAGGCGGATATGTACGCTGTTGGCATGAGTCCTGAAAAGTAATATCATCACTTCATAAACTTGAAGTGAAAAATACTCCCGGAATATCGCAAGTGTTTCCAATCGATACTTTATATAAGGCAATATATTTATCCTTCTTTGCAATTAGTATGTTCAAGAAAATATTTTTTTTAATATTTATTTATATTCCTCAGGAATCCCACCACCTACCGAGTTAATAATTATTTATTTAAAGAACAATAAATTGCTACACTTCTTCGAAACAAAACTGTCTTATAACTGTGCTGTGCTGGTAGAGTACTTATATATTGCCATTTTTCAAAATTTAATTAAATACATATAATATAATTTTTCAAGTTTCAAATTATTACAATATGTACATAATGTATAAAAAATAGGCAACTCATTGCAAATAAATTTATTATTTTATTTAAAAAAAAACGTTATACACAAATTATTTAAACAAATAATGAATTATTGAACATTTATGTCGTTAAATCATTTGTTTTTTCGTCATGATTAATTCTGTTCTGTTAACTAAAATGTATGTCTTCTATAAATTGTTCACGATATTGAAATTAGCTTTGAAATGTAATCTCTTACCAGGATAATAAACAGTTGTGAGGTTTCTCGTGTAGTTCGTATGAGGTAAAGATATTTCACAAATAAACTCTTCATAAAGACCATTGATGTCGTCGTCGTGTACAACTGCCTTTATAGTCACTGTGTAGAGACCCCAAGAATTCATTTTCGACTCTTTTACAGACTGTTCTAGTAATTTGCTGAAAGAATACAAATGTTAATTTTACATTTACTTTTGGTAATATATATTTCTGTTGTATTGTTAGATGTTAAATAAAATATAAAAAAATAACTGTCATGTATGTTATGGTTCAAGGAAATGTAATTGTTCATACCTCTCAGACCATATTGCAATATCTGGATTTGGATATACATCTTGTGCAAAACACATCAATGTTACTAAAAACACATATTTCTTTTCTTGTATAAATCTGAATTTTTTAGGTGGACCTGTAATATACATATTTATTACATATAAATTTTGATGAAGAAGCATAATTACATTGACTGTACTGGAGAGTAGACTGGAAACTAACGAGAGAAAAACTAGTAAAACTTCTAGATTCACGTACGAACCAAGCTGAAACACAACATTGATGGAGAAATTATATCCTACATGTATCGAATTTTAGCTCTGCAGTTAGCTTCTGCTAAACTAATAAAACCAAAACTTCCACATTTTGCTTTCTTTTTTTTATTCATATTGCATATCTTTATGTTTATAATATACTAGCTTTTCGCACTCGTTAATTCCGAGTATAGTACATATAAAACTTCCTCTTGAATCACTCTATCTAATAAAAAAAGCCCTTTCAAAATCCATTGCGTAGTTTTAAAGATTTAAGCATACATAGGGACATAGGGACGAGAGAGAAAGGGGAGAAAGTGACTTTGTTTTATACTAAGTAGTGATATATAATATATCTACAGGCGTGTAAACCTAGCAACAAATTACTCCTACAATGTATATAATGTAAGGTATTTTTATGTAATAACGAGCAACTCAGCTGTTGATTCGCCTGATGGCCGCTGCAAATGCTTACCTATTTGTAATGGGTATCTTAGGAATGGATTGGTGAAATGGACTGAGAAGGATGAGGAAAAGGATACGGTACTCCTCTATCTCTACTTTAAAATTAGTAATGAATATTAAAATCTTACTGTATACAATCATGGATCGAGTTCGCTGGTCTTCTTCAGTGAAGGTAGATACTACACACGTGTAATTCCCACTAAGTTCTGTTGAGGGTTTCTGAATTTTGATAGCGCGGTACGCTTGTAGGGGTTCATCTGTAACAATGTTAGATATTATTGTGATTTGTATATTTTACTAGCTGTTCGCCCCAGCTCCGCCCGGGAGATAAGTTTTATAAGTTATAATTACTATTATATATCTGAGTTACAATTATTTATTTGAGTTGCCATGCGTAGATAAGTGCAACAAAGCAAATCATTAAAATGTTTAAAAGCACTGATAAGACTTTCCTATATGTTTTTAAGAAAAACACTAATTTCATTTAGTTCAGTCGTTGAAGCATCAAGCGACGTGAGCGTACGTTTTGAATTATTTATTTTTTTGTATCGATGAAATATTTGAGAGACTATGACTATGACGACTATGACGAGAGACTATGACTCTCTCAACAATAATAATATATATAATAAGATAACAGTCATACAACTCGATTATATAATTAATGGCATAGGCCTAAAATACAAAAATAAAAATCTATATCTGTATGTATACAGAGTATACATAAGGAGATAAATTGTTTTATCCTGGCCATCGCTATTAGAATATTAAGATGTTATATTGTCACCGAACTTCGATAAATGTACTTAGCTTGATTAAATCTGCCCATTTAAACTGTATAACAGCACAAATACAAAATTATAGTAGATGTAACGAAATAATTAACTTCCCGAAGAAAAAACAAAAATTACAGTGTCCTGAGAATTTATAAAATTTATACCCAAAAATTAAATATAAATATATACACACAAATTAAAATATCAACTGTTATATCGATATGACTATCGTACCTGAAATTCTAAAACTCATATCTACTTTTCCTTTTAAAAGTCCAATGACCTGCGGTCGTAAAGGCGGTATCCACTGATACACCAATCCTGAAGATCCATTGAAGAACCATTTCACAACAAGACCGACTGGATTTGCAATTTTTGTACTATATTGACAGTCCAGTATAATTGACTCGGTACCTAATTCGACTGTGGCTGGTACCTCTAACCTATCTATATTCACAGCTACACATTCTGTAATGAAAAAAGTGTTTAAAAAGATTGTATAATATCACGAAACATTAAAGTTAGCTGTAATACTTTTCTTGAAAAGAATAATAATCGGTTAATTAAAAACGCAGCAACTTATATTGAACGGTCATATTGTAATTTTTACTAATATTAATAGGTTTCGTGATTACGTTTTAATTAACTTCAATAACCGAGTTTTCTGCATCGTTCATATTTACGGTGGATCGCGTGAACCACAAAATAATCTGAACTTAATTCGATATTGGGTTCTTAGTTTGTTATATAGCAAACGACTATAATCAAAGTTCAAGTTGACGAGAAAATAAGGTACACGCAAAAAGTTTTAACACGCAATACAATTCATGGTAAAATAAATTTATAGGTAGATACGTAAACATAATACAAACTTGAACAAATTATGAATAGGATGATATTTCTGGTATAGTCCATGACGCAGTTTGGTTCAGTTTTTGTTTGGTAGATATCGCGGTAAAAAAGGTGAAAGTTGTAACGACTTTCCGATATTGCTAAAGCGCGCTGACTGAAAACTTTTTACAGCGAAGAGCGAACTGGATACAGCGCATGCGTTTTAGCATCGCTTATTTATAGATGTAAATAAAATATTTTGTTTGTAACGCCGACGCATGTGGAAAATTTCGCAAAAAAATCTTTTGCAATATATAACAATTCTTAAGACACGAATTATTCAAAAAGTCTAATAAATTTAGAAATTCGGTTTATTTGTTACCCTCAAAATCTGTGAATATTTTTAATGAGTCTACGGGAGCTCCTTTATTCTTGATAAACAATAAAGGTCGTAAATATAATTTTAAGACTGGATTGTTTTCAAAAGCCCGAAAGCAAAAATCAATTTCCTTTGAAAGATACTAACGCATTTATTGTACCGATAGAATCGTCATCCCAACGTAAGATCCTTTGGCTACAAGACTTTTAGTGGCAAGATATTATTTACGTGTATAGAATTTAATAAAGTTATTTTTTTACACTCTATATGATTAATAATTTATATATTTATACATCCTGGTATAAGGAAAGATGACAACTGACAACTGCACGAACCATTGTAATATAGCTGAATTTATTTCATTTTATTTTTGTAATATTGAGCAATGAAAGATGTAAGATGTTATTTATAAAAAAAAAAAATCACATTAAATTGTCCCAATTTTATCCTATACATCCAAATCATCAAGGCGTGTATTAAGATGGAATAAAAAAAGTATAATAAATATAAAAGTAATAAGCGAATTCATCCTTTTGAATAGTAAACTAAACATAAAAATATATTTTACATTAAATTACCGACATAAATCGCAATTTTCAATTTCGTAGGTATCCTATTCATTAACAACTTGTATTTTTATCATAAAAGAATGTTAATGGCTTTAACTGAAATGAGAGTGAAGACAGGTTCATAAAGTAGAGAAGAAAAGACGCTACACGGGATTAACTTAAGCCCTCTTGAATATCTTTTCTGAACAAACTATATGCAGTAATTTTAATCCTTCTTTGGAATAGTCTATTTCACGTTCAAATTGCTTGGGAATCGTTTATTATTAATGCAAGCAAGGCTCTTATAAAAGTAAATAAATTGGTTCGAGGAATTATGATTCCATAACCAATATCCTAAACTATTCTAATGTTTAATGGACGTGTTTGTTTAAAACAGAAGAAAGAGAAAAAGTTGATTGGGAATATAAATATTTTCTGACAACTAAGCATCTAGTATTTTGACGATTTCTTTT
>NC_052120.1:4468462-4487802 GCF_012273895.1 Zerene cesonia | reverse complement strand
CATATAGCTATATACTATAGATTAAATAAGTATGTTGCTTGTTGGATAAGGTTATTCATTAATGAGCGCTTTGTTAGTGGAGTAAGCGATAGCTTTCAACAGAGCAGCCCTTGGTTAAATCCCTCGTTGTTGCTACACCAATAAATGCAGCAACTTGAAAATATTAAATCAACTAATCCTCCTACAGAATAACTTTATTTATTTACTTATAAATTAGTCTTAGTTATAAAATAGAGTATTTTTTGTTTAAACTGCTTAGTTATATATCTAATTGCTTAAATGCTTTACATTTATAAATGTTTAAAATGTTTTGTTTGATCGTGCATCCAAGTGATTACGCAAAATCGATATCAGTCATACGTATGTAATTGTTACAGTAGTTAAGGCCTTCAAATTGAAGGAAAAACAGAAAGGGATTCGAGACAAGAAAAGTGAATAAAATTGTATTCATAATATATATCTGCACAATCGACACTCAGTGAAAGAAAACATCGTTAAGAATTCAAAAGGTTGGTAAAAGTTTACAGTATGTGACATCTACCAACCGTCACTTGACCAGTTCGATAGATCGTGGTCTAAACTCTCTTTAGATTCTAAAATATATTTATTATCAGTGCACAGAAAAACTAGAGTTTTACATATTAATAAACTTATAAATTTACGTCAGGATTTGTTGAAATAACAATTAATTAATAAAAAAGCAGCACAAAAACAATAACACAAGTATTTTAATTATTGACCTGTTAATATTCCGAATCAGTAGAACGCAGCACGAACGATGATAGTAACGGTAAGTTACTTATGCTAATGGAGCCAACTAATACGATGGTCTGCGGCATTGTGGCTATTTGCTGAGTGAACTCCTTGCTGCCCGTTGCTTTTTATTAAAACCTTTATGCTTCCTTTTTTTAATAATACGAACATCTAATTTTGCAGCTAGAAGCGAAGGAAAGCACGGTAATAGCTTATTTTATGAACGGATAAATGTATTATTTCATACATAAGACTTTCTAGGTAAATGCTTTCTATGAGCGCAATCACGTAATACAATAAAAATTGTATATGACTTATTTTTTATCCATTTATGGTTCAAATAACTGCTATAAAAAATATTTGTAAAACATTAATATTTGAAACAAAATTTGTATGTTTTTAAATACTATAATAATAAATAAGTAATAAAGCCTTCATTTATTACTTACTTATATCCAATTACAATTTTATGCTGGTTGTTGATATGGTTAGTATCAACAAAATCTATTATTAAATGCCTTTTCTATACTATTTTGTTCGTTTATTAGTACAGCATATATTAAATATACTAAGGACCGCTTTTCGCGGTAAAAGCCTCCTCCAATTTTTTTCACTGATTTCTATTTTTATTTGTAAATGCTATAACTGTATATAATTTCACACAAAATCCATAAAATAATTTGAACAAAGAGTTAAATGCTTTATTCCTAAATAAAAGCTAATAGACGTGCCTCGTCTCTCAAGTCATTGGAGAGTTTACTCTTAATAATAAAAATGCATTTGGAGTGCAACTTCAATAGAAGGTCGGCGCGGTCGCCAATTTATGTCCGCATTAGAATGAGTAACGATGCTCAATAAGTTTGCAGACGTTTCCATACATTAAGAATCGAAATCGATACTGTTTTCTGTAAAAGAAACACCCTAAACTTCGTCGCATATAGGCTCTAGTATTACTTTCTTGTGCCCGTAATTTTTATTGATTCTAAAATAGTAATAATATTAGAAGCATTGTTTCTGATGAATATATTTCACGATAGCGACTTGTGTACTAATTAGTTGGCAAAATTTAGAGGCGATTGTAGAGACGAGTTTTGTGTAGCGAAAAAGCCACGTGTCAGTTGTCACCGCCCCGAAGCACATTAATTAAGGAGAATCTATCATGTTTTACTTTGTCTGTTACATTTATTATTCGTAGAAATGTGATTTAATAAAAAAAAACAAGTAAGTTCAACTATAGTGGTAATAAATTATTATTGATATGAGTTATACAACAAAGTTCCTTTTTTAAATGGGTATATACGTTTTTTTTTTTGTAAGTCCAATTACGAACTAATTAAAGCAAAGTAGCTTGTGCGTATAACTATGGAAGACCTCAATAACTGTCACATAAAAAAGAAATGACACTTAATTAACTTTCAGTCTTTGAAGATGTGACTGGTGGCTGTTAGATCTCTAATTTCCTTTGAGTTTCGTGCATGGTTGAAAAGAGCGAAGAGTAACAACTGGTCATATCGGACGGTGCACTTCGTAAAAAGTTTGAAGGCTTTAATTTAGCCCGTTGTTAATTCGCGCGCGACCGATTCAAAGCCAGTGGCGGCCATTATTAAAAGCGTAAATTGTCAAACAGATGTACCGAACGACTTTGGTTGTGTCACGCTTGTTTTAAAATGCAATGAACATTTTATCGACATTACCATATACACGCGGTTGTTAGCATTTAATGACTGTAATGTATAAGAAAGCATTTAAGTAGTACATTTAAGATCAGATATCCGTTCAATTGAAGCACTTATTGACTCCTATTTGAACACCATACTTTTCAAATACTTAAATGTTTATACAATATGTTTCTATAAGTTTTAAACAAAGAAAAATGCTGATCATATTCTAAGCGACAAGTCACTTGTGCCGCAATTTACTGAGCACTTGTCTCTTGTCGCGCTCCGAACAACCACGAAAAGTACATAGATAAGATTTAAATTATATGCAATTCCTCCGAAATGTATATAATTCCGAAACTATTTAGGAAATGTCAAAATATTATACGCTGCAAGGTGTACTCATACCCCAAGAATTTTTGAAATCTTATACCTTTAAACGAGCAATTCTTGTATATATATATATATAATTGGAATCTCGGAATCGGCTTGAACGATTTTCATGAAATTTAGTATATAGGGGGTTTCGGGGGCGATAAATCGATCTAGCTAGGAATTTTTTTTTAGAAAATATCATATTCGTGTTTTATTCGTGTTTTTTTTTTCCTGACATCTATTGGTGAATAATAATACTATTTTGCTTCGTAGATAGCTGGACAACTGAATATCGGAAACTGAAAGGAATATCGGTATAAAAAGTGTCTATGTGTTATAGACACTTTTTATACCGATATTCCTACGGGATACGGACTTACGCGGTTTCAACCGCGGGTCACAGCTAGTTAAAATGTAAGTATAAAATTAATAAAACAAGTTATTACGTTGATTATCTAAATAATCATCGAGAGACACAAAAAACATTTTTTTAAGGAGCACCCTAATATTAATGGCATAGCAACATACATAATTGGAATGTCCGAAATGTCGGTGGATAAATGTCAATCCAACACGCTCGTCAGTTGCTATTTAGGAAATTTATAAATTTCCTAGAAAACGTGCCTATTATTATTTATTTCTCACACATTCGGGTGATTCTAGGAATTACATAATTACATGTTCTACTGATTTCATACAATGACGGATTATGGTGCTTGGTATTTTAATCCTAGCAACATCATAACGTCATTATTTTAATCATTAATATAGTTATAAAGTTCTGTGCGATATTTAACTAACAGAATGCATAATAAATCTGTTACAAAGCTGCTAAAAGATTAATAAAATGCTTAATGTTGAATTAGAAAATGAACAATAAGTTAAGTTACTCAATAGATTTAACATAACATTATATGCTAATCTTTATTCCCATGCTATAAATATAATCACAAAAGAAAACTACAAGTTCATTGTGTGCCGGTTTACATATATGCAGGCAGCATACGCATAGACGCTGATAGCGTTAAGCCTTTGAGTGATTCTGTGAATGGACGGATATCAAGTCAGTGGCATAATAGTGAAACTATTCCATGATTTACGGACTTTCCCAAAACAAATAATTTATTTTGTTCTTTCAACCATAATATACAATACTCAAACAGATAAATATTTAACATTATATATACCTATGTCGGATATCAAATGTGTTTTAATATTCTGTTGGATGAATAATTTTCATTTAAGATACACATGTCGTTTTTCATAATTTGACAAAACTTGTTTAGCTATCGAATCCTATAAAACGTCAAATCGCTTAAAACGGTGCGCATTCACATTGTGTTCGAATGTTGATTTTCAATGTTCGGCTCACCAACTACCAACTACCCTCACTTTGTTAATAGTCCTTGTGACTATCTGCGATTTGTTATCAACTGACTACAATAATTAGGCAGTTGTGTAGAATTGTAGTACATTATTACGATCAAACTAATATTCAACACATCCCCTTTTTATTTCTAACATATACATTTTCAATACACTTTATACTATATTCATATGTTCATTTATATGTACAAAATTGCACGTACTTGTTTATATATGAGTGTACTCGAATACACACTCATTGTGATTATAGGCGTAAAAAATTGAGCTAAAAAGTTATCACATACTATTGAGAGTACAAAATTCTATCAAACATTAAAGACCATCAACGCAAGATTCCCTAAGGGCTGTGCTGTCCAGACGTCTGCAAATAACAGTGTAAAACCTTAATGGAAACTAGTAAAGCTTCCTTTCCACATGAAAGCCTTTTTTATCTATGCTCTTCAAATAGCACAAAATGATAATTGTAAGAGCACTTTAGTTCACTTCATTACATATGGCATCCTACAAAATTTCGTAATTGGTAAGAAATTATTTTCTTTCCATGTGTCTAAGATGCGAAACATTTTATACAACGTTTGGGATATATGTAAGTAAGGTATTTAGGTAGAGATATTTTAATGGTGGATTTTTCTGTAAATTATTAAAAGGCACAGACGATATTAAAATATACCTATCGTAAATATCAGTGTTATAAATTCATTCAAAGGAACAAGTATGTAATTAGCATAAGAAGTAAGAAGGATAAAGTATTATGTTTTTGTTAGAATGGTGGTAATCCAAATGATCTAATCACAAATAAATTGATAGGAACGTTGGAAAATCAATCAATCTAATGCGTTTGTAAAAAAGTTTTTTAAAGTATCACAGTAAAATAAAACTGTAGAAGCGTAACAGTCTTTAGCAGGGGTTACCTCTATGATTCATGGCAGTTACCTTGTGTTTAGGCTTGATTACTTATTGATGAGAATTTTAAATGGAGATTGTTTTTTTTTTAAGTCATAGCGGGCAACTGAGCTGGTGGCATGCAATCACCACCGCCCATACAAACATTCGCAGAGGCCTGGACCTCTGTCTGCATTTATGCGCTGTCCGCATTTATGAGGAAGGAATAAGGAAAGGATTTATGACTGGAAAGAAAGACTAGACTGGGAAGGGTGAGGAAAAGGAAATGGCCCGCCGGCTTCCCCTTTCACCGTACGAATCACAATTGCATGCTACTATTTCAAGCCGGTTTTCTGAGGCGGTTTGGTGCGAGCTGGTGCGAGCCGGCCCAATTCGTGCCGGAGCATGCTCGACTCCCATAAAAGAGTAGAAATGTTTTGCTGTCATTTGGGTGGGTCTGAAGACGACGGCCGAAAAAGGGAACTCTTCAATGGTTTTCAGTACCGTGTGATTGTGCTTGATTAATTTGTATTGATGAGTTAAGGGAACTTTTTTAAGCAAATTAGTATTGTTGAATATGAATAAAAAGAAAGAAGAGAAATAAACTATTTCAACCGAAATAAAAAAATAAAATCAAGTAGAAATAAATAACCGAAACAAATAAAACATTAAATATTATGCATCGACTTACAGATGTAGGCGGTGTAGAGTGTTAGAAACAATTTTTAAATTAAATACATTTCTCAACAAAATACATAATGTCAATTTAATTGACACGGTTAGCCTAAGAAATCTCAATTCGAATATACATTTAAAGTAGTGGAAAGTTATCGAAAATCCATTTGGCATTCGCTACGAAGCTGTTTGTGTGCTAAGTGCTTTAATGATTTAGGGAAAATAACAAGATGCCATGATTAATATACAAAAATTTGTTTATTCACGTTCTTGAAAGTTTAGATACCATTGGATGAAGGTAAATAAGATGTCGAGAAGTCGAGAGATGTGAATGTACAGTACAGTGCTTCAAGTTGTGTACTACGTATCCCAAAATTTGTATGTAACCATACCATACCATACATACCAGCAGATTTATAAAATATGTTCTATAGAAATATTTTAAATATTAATTTTAATCTAATAATTAAAAAATGTTCTATAAACATTTCATACAATATGCATGTTATGTATGATTTAAAATTGAAATGAGTTTAATGATCATATTTCTTTTATTATTAAACAAAGAAAATTTTTATAGTCTGTAATCACAAAATTATAATATCAGTTAAATAAATCATGTCATTTGGATATTATGTATAACAACTTAATTTATAGGTAAAATTAAGTATTTTGTGGTTTTTAAAACTTTTATTCAACAATAATAATAACAATCGAATAAATAAAATAAAATATATCAAATCATAATCCATCCACGCCTAAACCGTACGGCGCTTTGGAATTCGTGACGAAGTAATAATTTCCGGGTTCCCTGAAGAAGAAAAAAAAGTTTTAACGTGGGTGATGAGAGGGTTGGTGGTAATCATTAGTATTTTATTGCTAATGAGAAAATAAAAAATATAGAGCCTGCTGTGTGCATACGTATGATACCAAATATTATACAAAATTATTAAATGTAATAATCATTCTTATGATACTTATACGGTATATATACTTTTAGGATTTTTTATCTAATTATTATCATGAATATTAATACAGGCAAAAAGGGAGCAAAGGCAAGTGATATATTCAGCTCCAAAATGCACCTTTCATTACAATCCCCAATAGATTCGATTTAAAAATGGTTAACGAGTCCACTTACACATCCTTTTTAAATGTTTCAAGGGATAAAGTCGTTGCAAGGCGCTGATCATTAGTGTACCGTTTCCAAATCTTATAGTTTCTCGCTCGCGACCCTATTATTGTCCCCGGATGTTTTATAGAGTCTATCAATAACTGCCAGCTTCTGTGATGATTACAAAGATCTGTAAAAAATTAAAAATAAAATAATACAAAATCCATGTTTGTTAAAATGGCGGCCTGAGTATCGAATATAAATCGGTCGAATTTGAGAATATTACGCAATTGAAATTGGTCAAGTTAATTCCGATTGATACATTTTTGCAACATTTTTTATTAAAATAAATAGATCCCGGAAATAAAAAGATACAGTCTATAGCTACGTTCATATTTAAATACATCAGACAGGACTCGACTTTACCATTTTTTTTTAAATTCGATTTTAGTTTTAGAACACAAATAAACCCTAATATCGATTTTTGGGAGACAGACTGCCGCTAATCCCCGAGTGCGGCTCGTTACGTTAATTGTTGATTGGCGCATGTCAGCCACTAACCAAGAATAGATTAGGGATGTACAATTAATTTTGGTTATTTTTAAACTGATTTTCGACTGTAGATTGAAATATTGTTAAAAACTGTGGTGTTATATTCGGAATTAGTTATTTTTCATAGTAAAATAAGATCACTAAAAAGAATAAATATGATAATGTTAATCGCGTAATATGCAGCTTTATCTTTCAACCTACTTCAAAAAGGAGAAGATTGTCAAATCGACTGTAATTTTATTTTTTAAGTTTTCCCTCAGTCAAAGATTTTCCAGTTTCATAGGGTAAATCGATTTTGATTTTTAAATAAAATGTTAACAGTAGTTATTAATAATACTTTAAGTATTTTTTTTAGTTATAATTAGTACTCCATTACCCAAAAAATGTCAATGAAATATCGTTTTACCTTCTCCGGAGAGCATGGGCGCCGGTCCATTTTGACACCCAGGCTGTACCACTGGTCCCAATACTTTGAAATTGGGCCAAAAGTCAACAGTACCAAGTGATACTTTACAACCATATTTACTTGGATCCGAATGAATGACAGTAACTAGTTCAGCAGACCCCGGATTCAGTCGTAAAACTGGGGGTTTATTTTCAAATCCTATGGCCGCTGGATCTAGTCCTATAATCCTGTAAAATATGTTTGTAATGAAAACGGAAATACGTGGCTGCTAGGTACGAATTAAAGTGCACTATATAGTCTTTAAAAATAAATTTCCAATTTATAAGCCACATTTGGCAGTGTTGAGGCTTAACGTTTTAAATATCCGAACTTTCAAATTTAAATGTATATTCATATGAAGAAAGTTCGTATTAGTGAAATATTGTTGAGTTTATATATTCAACTTCATTATTTTTGGTACGTTTGCTTTTTCATTTTTTTCAACGTTTTAACTCAACGCAAGCATATGAAATCATGTTCATACATCATGATACGATTATATGTATATTCGAGAGACTGTTTTACAATGTCTAATAATGTTAAGTAAATACGGTTTCTTCTGCGATTAAAATAAAATTACAGTTACCAGGGCAAAAGAATTCCATTAAGTCTTAAATTGTTTCCCGCAATTCCAAAGACGTGTGCTCCCAGAGAATGTCCAATTAAATACAGCCTGGTTAAGTCAACGCCGACAGCCGAAAGGTTCCCGAGCGTTTCAGCAAAGCGGACGCCAAGCTAAATGGACAGAAATAGGAATTAAATCGTCGTTCTTCATTTCTACTCAACTCTTCAAACGATAATTCAAGTAATTAGAGCTAAAGATTAATAAAGTAGGAGCCGACACTCACTCTGTTAAATAGTTCTGAGTAATAAAGTCACATCAGCCGTTAGAGCGTACACAGACTATATATTAACTTCGAGCAAGTGCATCTATTTGTGTGAAAACCTAGCTTCCGTCTGTCTATTATGTGACTTGCCATTATATTACGTCTTTAGATGTGTGTGCAAGATTTCGAATAGTTTCCAATTCACTAAGATTCAATACGGCATTCCGCATAGAATTTCAGTTATATAGACATCCGGAGAAACAAAATGAATTAAAATTTTGCAATACCATCATTGTCAGAATAGCTACTAATCAATATGAATAGGTATTGCTTAAAGTAAAAAAGAGAACGTGACAAAGTTATATCTAAGGAGTGCTTGGCTTGTAAATTAAACTTTCCGTGGTCAACGCTAAGTAACAAAAATGTCACAACCTGACAGAGCACAGAATCTCTCAAAAGACTTGAATATCACAAAACATCAATCAGCAAATCTATATACATATAATAAAATCGTAGGAAAGTCAAAACTGTACATTGAATATTTTTTTAAAAGAATACTTAGGCCGTGATCTATAATCGATATAGAACCCAAAACCATAGTTTTTACAATTTTTGTCTGTATGTATGTCCGGGCTAATCTCAGAAAGTACCGCATGGATTTACTTCAAATTTTGCATGAATATTACTAAGAGCGACCTCTTAGTAATATTCAGGATAGTATATATAGTCAGGATAGTATATACATATTATGATGCTATCACCTTCGGGGGAGGAGCTGTGAACCTTTATTTTTCTTACGCATTCTAAGAAAACGTGTTATCTAACGACTTAGGATGCATGTTTAAATGCAGTTGTTTTTGAATAAGCCATGCTATTATCTAGCTTTACACTATAAAAACGCCCTTTAAGTAACTTGGGTAGAAAAACATAACTTAATTAATGTTAGTAGAAAAGTTAATAACTACATAAAACATACTAATATTGTAAATGCGAAAGTTTGTAAGGATGTGTGTGTGTTTGTTGCTCTTTCACGCAAAGACTACTGAACCGATTGCAATGAAATTTGGTACAACGCTGTAAAGCTGGATGGATACGGACCTACATGGGTGAAACCGCGGGGCGCAGCTATCGAACATAAAATAAATCTACCCACAATATATTTTCTTTACGTTACCATCGTAACGAAAGCCATCTGTATAGGTCAAACATTCGGATACAGTGGAATTCCCAATTATTTTTACATGTCTAACTATGTAATCATGAATTCAATTAACCGATACATTTTCCCCTAATACAAAAAAAATCCAATTTGTAAAGTTATTTTAGTAAAATTCAATACGAATTCTATAGTATAATAAACAGTTTCCTTTGATAAAAATATTCAGCAATTGCTTGTTTTATTCCAATATTTTATTTCGCCCATTTGCATTTACAGCGAATAGTCTATTAAGCAAATAAAAACATTTTGAAAAAATATTCCAGTTCAGTTATTGATATACTTTGAATTGGATATAATTAATACTGAATTCCAAAATTCTTTCGAGTAGATTCGTGCACGGATTAATTTATTTCTATCTAAAATGGGAAATAGTATCATCTATACTATTATGTTATCTGTGGTATCATGTAGCGATCGGGCTTGTACAAAGCTGATAGGTGACTCCTTGCGTTATAATATATCTAATAATTTACTTCCTAACCTATATTATTTATGCAAACCTTAAAACCACACGAGAAATCAAGTGATGCTATAATAGTGTTAATTAATTAGGTGATTGTTGTACGGACAGATTATTATCTATTGACGATGAGTAATTAATTAGTGTCATGATTCTATTATTGACCGCCTCCTTGGTACAGTGGTTAACGCATGAGCGTAGAACCGAGAGGTCCTGGGTTCGATTCCCGGTTGGATTCCCGGGACGCACAATAAAAAAAACGTCTCGGTCTGGCAGGACACAGAAGGCTGATCACCTACTTGTCCATAAAAAAATCGATCAGTGAAACAGATGTATATCATCTGCCCCATATCCCAGTAGGGGACACGGGGCTTCACTTATGATTCTATTATTATCATTGAATTCAGTTAACATTGATTAGTCTACTATATGTTAATTTATTACTTTTTGAGACTAAAATTAAGGTGTGACATTTTGCGGAGTAAACCACTTTCACATTTTTTGTGAGAGCAAAATCGATTGATTTCGAAAAAAAAAACCTTTTAAAGAAATGAGTCATGTGACTACCGTTATCGCTGTTGAAAATTTCAACATTTAATTACAGTTTACTTTTTATTTACTTTAAATCGATTATTCATTTCATTATTTTAATTTATCTATCAATGAACTTTTAGTACATTTAAACAATGTGAATTATTGTGTAACAACTAATTGGACAAATAAATTAAATTCATTTCATTTTTTCATGTAACCGTTTAAACAAAAGTTATTTTTATAAATGAATGTAATTTTTTGTGTCAATTAGTTGAAATAAATATGAATGTGTTCGTCATATTAAACATATCAATCAATTAACCGTATGAAATTTTAAACAACGAATCGCTTGAAAGGCGTGGGTACTTAGGTTTGATAAAGCTCTCGACGTTTACGTTCATGTAAATTTTTAGAGGTATAGTTCTAAACGATTTCTAGTTAACGGTGCTGGTACTTATTCAGATAGTAAAATACTTGATGATAATTACTTTTCTAGCGTTAGGTGCTGCCCAATTGAGGTAAGAGTTGGGAATACTGGACATCGAATGGGCTGCCAACTGCTCCCAATTGAGGAGTGCTACGTTATTTTCGCCTTGTTCCAAATATGCCTTTATTACGGCTTCCACGGCTGGACCAGTAGGGAAACCTGGAAATATATTGATTGATCTAAACGCGTTTGTTGATTTCATAAGAATGCCTCTCCGATTATTTTTTACAAATACATATGTTCAATATACAGAATTTTTCATTTACATTTAGATTGCCAATTTCACATATGTTGTACGTAACTTTTAAAATCACATATTACTAAAATGTTTAACAATCACACTAATATTATAAATGTAAAGGTTTGTCTGTTGGGTTGTTGGTCTGTGAATCACGCTAAGAATGCTGAACTGAAATGCTGGATTTTGATTAAATTTGGTATATAGACTGGATATGAGCTGACCTCGGTGATAGGATACTTTTTATACCAATTATATGCGGTGGATCCGGGACGAGCGTCTAGTGTTATATATTTGAGTGTATTATCATATATTGTAATTGTAGCTGTAGTATATTGGTATATATATGTTCATAAGAACTAAAAAGTAAGGTACTTTGAAAATGTAAATAAGAATTAATTTAATATTATTTGGATATAAACATCTAATTATTTAGAAATTAAAAACATTTTAAACGCGGTTCATTCATTATATTACTAATCCGACGTTTCGAACACTTTACAGCGAGCTTGGTCACGGGGAGTCTCCCCGTGGAGTTTTTAATTTCTAAATGTATAATACTCGCGTAAAATCAAACACGAGAAAATACTGTCTAATTATTTATAAATAGCTTCAAATGTTGTTGAACTGTTTCGTGTTTATTATTGTCTCCCTACCTACCTACTGAAATTTCCTAACTCTTGCCTCCATTGACACCCCTATAGTAGCGATAGCATATCTGCTGCTGTTATATCTTTTATTATGTTGTCCTTAATTACACACATTTACTGAACTATTTGATTTGAGCTTAGTAAAACCTTATGATAGCAATTACTCTACAGCTAACATAGTTAATATACGTTATACATATCGCATTTCAAATAACACATATCTATTACAACAACTATTTATTGTTTTTGCAAGTTCAGATTCATAAAATTGTAGGTAGATGTCAGTTTTGATTCTATTTTACTTTGGAAAATAATTTTTATTTCGTTTTCTGCTAACGGTATCGACAACTGTTAAGTCGTTGATGGCATACTTGAACCTACTGAGAACTTGTACAATTTAATTTGTTTGATTGTTGTGTCTATTTCCCATAGGTAATTAATTATATATGTACTTTCCTATATAATCTGGCTTACACTTAAGTATACGCACCTGTAAAACCGTGACAAAAAATAACTGTATTGCGGCTTTTATTATACCACGATGAATTTATGATTTCATGAGATTGATGTAGAGGCAGCTCTTCATATTTATCAAAGGTACTGAAAACAAAAAAAAAACGGGTGATCAAACGGAGCCCTTGTTGTGAAGTACGATCAAGATGCTATGAGCTTTCAACGGAGATTGTTTGATATAAACCTCAATTTCGAAATTCCCTTACAAGCGCTTTTAAATTTTAGCAATAAACACATTAGCCTATTTACATTTTAAAAGTTTTATAAACAAAATATTTCACGAAATATAGTTAATAGTTGATAGGCTGAATGTTACATACAAAAACTGAGTGAGTAAAAACAGTATTAATTTAGTGTTAAAAAGGACAGTTTTCAATTACCTCAAGTAAAACCTCACTTTTGCCTCTTTGTCGCCATAGTCGTCCGCGTAACACAGAGCTGTAATTAAACGTAAGCTTATTAATGCAATCGAAAATGCATAGAGTAAGTGCCTTTTCCCAGCTCATGTTTATTCTACGATTCCTTTGTAGTCCTTTTAAAGAATGTTGCTATTGGAATAAAGAATTTGAATAAATGTGAATGATTTGATTTTGTCGTGTCGTATGACTTATATTGCTTGTTATCTCTAATAAAAAGAAAGGAATATTATATGAAAAAAGCCAAAAGGTAAAGAGTGATTAAGTTAAAAGCGATTATTCAATTTATACAAATATTTTGTATATATTGTAACTTTAGTAATGAGATTAGGTACTTACCTACTACAAAATATTCGTAATATACAAAGTCGATTATAGATTATATAATATCTTTAAACTTAGGTACTTTACACTTTGACATTGTATTTATTCATAGTTATATAAATATTTTTCATGTTGATAAACGATCGATTCCAATCTTACTTTTTACTTTTGATTTCTTTGAACCAATTAGAATTTAAATAATCAAGAAATAAATATAAGCACACTTCGAATGTGAAATATAACGTGAACAATGTAACCTATACTATAAACAACAAGATTCATTAAGCTGTTGTGAAAGTTCTCAAACAGGAAAAAGTCGTCGAGTCGTTATATTTAAACTTTTATTAGACATTTTTGACGTTTTCATAACGTATAAATGCCAAAAAATAAATTAATATTATCAACTCACCAAAGAAGAGTGACAACGTGAACCCGACTACACTGTTCATTTTGCAATTTTGGTTAAATCTCTTGTCTGTATGTTTATATAGGGGCTGATATCTGAGTGTCCTTATGCGCTATAGTATTTCGTATCCTTGACACGAAGCTACCGAATTTATCTATATTTGTTTAGGATTTAACATTATTCAATCAGTCCTTATCTAAGCAAATTTTTACTCGAATTTACACGTTCTATTTGGGTTGAAGAACTGATAAGGCTACATTTGCTCTAATTTCTATTACTTTTATACGTTTGTTTTATATCTTCTGTTGCTTCTCAATCACTACTTATATTATATTTTTAAATTCTAAACTATTGAGCCTGTGAGCAGCCATAAACAGAGAACAGAATTTGGTAAATGAGAGGTAAAGAAAATCAAAACGGCAGTAGAAGTTTAGTGAAATTTATCCAATTAATTTACAATTCACTTGTTATAAAATAATGTTTTATTATTTGAGCAAAACACTAATTAGTGAAAAAATTAAACCAACATCCAAACCACAAATAAGAATTCAAATGCGTTTAATAAATCAATATTATTATTATAAGTAGATCAAAGCTTCGAGCGTGGAGCCAAGCTCGATTCACCACGATTTGGGACATTTCGCAATGGAGAAGGGGAATAGCAGCATGTGTTTCGTCCCGTGAGTAGGGGTGCCAGAGGCTCGTATCCTTTTCCAAACCTTTCCCAGTCCATTCCTTTAATCCCACCCCACCGTCAATCCTTTCCTTACTCCTTACTACATACCTCCTATCTGCTTTGCTACACTGGCATCGGCATCAAATAGATGAGTAGGTAGGGCTTATAATAATTCTGATAATTAATTTTTTGCTTCTGAGTGACTATTTGTGATTTTGAAATTGTTTCCTTTAACTTAAGTGTAAAATGAGTTTTATTTAAATCATGACGAATTGTATATCGGGTTATTACAATAAAATTCATGCAAGTAATATTATCCTGTGTGTATTATTAACTTTTCAAGAGTTTCCTCGCCGAAAGTCAATATCTGTAATGCACCAGCAATGTGATGTCATGAACTTAGAGCTAGCTATTATAGTTAAATATATTCATTGAAGCAATTCCGTATCACTTCCACTATTTACCTCCTAATCGGATCAGCTCAATAGCTCCAGATTACAATGTTATTACTAAACTTACCTATACAACATTTCATCTCAATTAGGAACCGACAAGTGGATCATAATTGACTTCTAAGATTCTTACATTGTTAGTTGTTTTTTTTTTTATTATTGATCTTAAAATGCTTTATAAAATAAATAGTTTCTAAAGAATAGATAAAAATCGAGTAAGCAGGATTCGAACTCGTGTCCTTCAAGCCTCAGCCACCTATGATAATTTTTTTCATAGTTAGTTCAAATAAGATGGACCTCCGCTCGTTCGAATGTTTTTTCCACATAAACATAAATCTCATTTTTCATATATGTGAAGTGTTGGTACCTAATTGTATAAAATTGTTTGGAATTCATTACCTGCTAACTGTAATATGCTTACAAGATATTCAACCATGAATTACAAACTATTTTATCATTTTTCTTATACTCGGTAAATACTATAAACTTTTTTCCTATATTTATGTTCCGTAATGCTTTTATATAACGTTCACATAGTATCCTGTTAGCTCCGAAGCACTCAAGTTGTTTTGGAATTCCCTTAAATCTGACTCATTACAATGACACGTTGCTGGATTGTTTCGCATTTTAGATCTTATTATTTAATGATAATCATTTAAATATCTTATGTATAACAGATTCTTTATAGCTCGAACAAAGCAAATATTTCAGATTAGATTCGCCCCAAGCAAGATCCTAATGAATTACCAAGTAATATAATAGCAAATGGATTCGTATTTGATTAGGTAAATTATTGCGCATAATTTTTGTCTAGGAGTATATCTTTACTGACAACCATTTTGTTGGAAGGGAATCATAATATTCATAAAGATTGAATATAAAATAAAAATTTAGTTATTTAAATTGTTAATGTAATCTTTCAACGTACCGGATTAAATTGTAACGTTTAACCTATGGTTAAAGCCTTAAATGTACCTTACTCGCAGTATTGCTCAGTAAATACCAATTTAACTTTAGTCTAGCTTAAATATCTACTGGAAGCGGTTCTAAATGCCCATGTCAAGCATAGTTGGGCAGTTGGGAACAAAATGTTCGGACATACAATATGATGGTCAACTACTCAACTGCTAAACTAAGTGAACACTTCGGCTTCGAGTATACTCACGGGCAAGTGTCCATGTAAAGAAATTAGGGAATACAACTTGTTAGTTAAATTAGACAACAATAAATTGACATGGATATATTAATAAATGAATGAACGAAATGAACTAAAATTCTTTATTGCGTAAAAAATAAAAAAATAAGCAGGCATACAAAAATCTTAAATTAAATTCGCAAAGGGCGGCCTTATCGCTAGGTAGCGATCTCTACCAGGCAACTCTAACAATACAGGAAAATAAAAATAAAAATTAAATTAGATTAATTAAATAAATTACGTTCGAATAAAATGTACTCAACGCTGTCTGTGCTTTGATTATTTAAAAAATCTATTTCAGTATATCTACGCTCGTAAATATAGATTTTATTAATGAATGTTGTATAGTTAAGATAAAAAATGTTATCTGAAGATGCTTAGAACTAGAACCAATATTATATACTAGATCCTTATTGAACGCGTGATTTATGTTCTAACCAAAAATCCTTGTCTCTACATATATTTATGAATCGCATTTGTGGAAAAAAAACCAACGCTTCAATAAACATATCAACCTGTAATAGAATATTGGATAGAGAATATTGCAATAAACGCTGATGAAATTAAACGGAAGAAAATAGACCAATAAACTAAACTCGCAGGACGCGGACGCCAGTAGTTGCACTAATTAAGCCTAATTGTATAAATTATGTCAATGGACTTCTATCCCTCAATGGTTCGCTAAGGATGTACTTAGTACGGTCACAGTTGTAACTCGTTTTGTTAACAAGATATAATGAAAGTACATTTTGATTATTTGGTACCCTACGGTTTTATCAAGTTGAAATGTTACAAACAGTATAAAATAGTAGAACAATGTGACATTAAATAATATTTTTTTATTAACCTGTATTTGCTTTTTGCAACTTTTTTTAAATAAATGTGTAATTTTGTGACGTGACAAAATTACACATTTCACATTTAATCGTTGGATTATGTAGACCTATATTATGGTATATGATAACGTCAAGCAGAGTTCTAAATATATAATATGCAAAATAGAGTAGTCTTTCTATCTCTACCAATACTTTTAACATAATATTAACCTCAACTTATATAATAGGTTAGGCGTGATAAAATAAAACACATACTGTTTACATATGATTTAATTTTTCGTAATAGACATTCTTCTAATCATATTTATTTACGCTTACAATTCTTTATTTGGAATGGTATTATTTATACATAGCTTAAAAATAAATAAAAGTATTACTTGGTAAGCTTATCGAGACATGCAAAACGTAAACTGAAATCAAGGAACATAACAAAGAGTGAAGGTGAACGAGACTCTTTGGTTTTATTGTGTTTACAAGTTATATCAAAATCTATATTATTCAAATTAAATTAGCTTATAACACAAATATTCACTTAGTATTCATTCATTGTGAAAAACTGATCGTACCTAAAATTCACGCTCAAACGCGACGCTACTTAAATCTAATTTTCAATCGCTATTTGTACACGGAAATAAAAACAATGCCAACAACCATGATAAACTATAATAATCATTAAGATACAATAATAGACACAAAACAATACAAATACTTAAAAATTACGTTAACAGACGACGACCTGCCGCAACTGATACTAGCATGAGCACGGCCTTAAGTATTGCAAAATTTTATTATAATTTTTAAACATATAAACACTTCGCAACAACATTGCACCAATAAATAAGTTAAAATAAATTAAAATAATAAAAGTAAGATTAAAACATAAGACTAGGACAGTTTAAAATAAACAATTGCTGATATTTTACAGATTGAAGAAGACGAGGATAGAACGAGACAGTCGAGATTTTAAGAAATGTTATGTCGTACGTACGTATCGTAATTATTTATTGTTAAAAGTTGGAAAAGGTCAAGAAAAGAGAAACAGAAGAGCACTAGTTTAGCTTCAGATAAAATCTAACAGTCGCTTTTGAACTGTTTCAGAAATAAATAAGTATATAAGTTACATTTATATCTCAAAGAGAATTAAAACATGTGAAAGTTTATTGGTGCAATTCATGGGTACATAAACCTTTTCAAACAAAACGCAGCCAATTCAGTAACATATATAGTAAGGCTAGATTTGAGAAAAGCAAATACACTTATATTAGCGATGAGTATAGAAATTATTCTCTTATATTTTAGTTTCCACTACAAATTCAGCTTAAAGGTACAGTGGGTAAGTGGTAGAAAACAAGCGATATATTTCTATTTAATAACTATTGTATTATATCGAGTACTACGTATTGATTTCATTAATATCAATGGCGAGCAAAACATATTATATCACCATAAGCTAATTCCGTTAAGAAACAGCAAACACTATTTAAATAATATAAGCTCATAAATAATATTTAATGTAAACGATTATTTATTATCAAATAACGTACGTTGATAATTCACGTACTCCATCCAATATACAAAAAGTTGTATACAAATCCCGTTGAGTCCCATAGTCCCATATCGTGCGGGGAAAATCCGGCAAGAATTCCAAATCAGGTATCGTCCTTACGACGAAGGCTCCATCGAGCCAAAAATACAAAACATCTCATAATCGTAGGCGATAAAAGGTCTATAATAATATCCCTTTCGCCCGCAATATCTGTAAAAAGAGTCCTCATCTGTGGTACACTATTCAAAAATCACATAAATGGCTCACCCATTTAATCCATCATCACATCTTGTAAAATCGCAAAAGCGCCGTGACCGGAATATGTCACGACGACATCACCTCATCTCACTCGTGTTATAGTTTCCTATCAATATCCTTTGGTGCATAAAGTTTAGCCATTCCTAATTAGTATTGTTCGATGATCTCGTTATCCCGGGGTCTCCTAGTGAAGGGCATCCCGGGCTCAGTACTGGCTCTCGTCATATATGTATATCGCCTCGCCGGCGGACTCCTTGAGGGGCGGCGGCGGCGGGGGGAAGTCCAGGTCGCCGGGGCGGAAGAGCTTGGAGTTGGGCGCGGGGGAGGCGGGCGCGGGGGAGCTGCCCGGCGAGCCGCCGCCGCGCCGCTTCACCCCGCTCGGGGACGCCGCCGCGCGGAACGACGAGCGCCGCGCAAGCCTGGACACGCGTTACGTTACGTTACGTTACTGTTACGTTATAAT